>NW_026267050.1:0-89626 GCF_000147395.1 Oryza glaberrima | reverse complement strand
AAAACATGATTTTTGGACATAATGGAGTGTATCGGGTGTGTTCGTGGCAAAAACACATTTCGTGATTCGCGCGGCGAACTTTTGTCAATTAATGCCAATATTGGCACACGAGGGTGCGATGTTTTCTACTGGAATCAAAAAGTTCAAAAAAGCCAAAACATGATTTTTGGATATATTGGAGTGTGTCGGGTGTGTTCGTGGCAAAAACACATTTCGTTATTCGCGTGGCGAACTTTTGTCAATTAATGCCAATATTGGCACACGAGGGTGGGATGTTTTCTACTGGAATCAAAAAGTTCAAAAAAGCCAAAACATGATTTTTGGACATATTGGAGTCTATTGGGTGCATTCATGGCAAAAACTCACTCCGTGATTCGCGCGGCGAACTTTTGTCAATTAATGCCAATATTGGCACACGAGGGTGCGATGTTTTCTACTGGAATCAAAAAGTTCAAAAAAGCCAAAACGTGATTTTTGGATATATTGGAGTGTGTCGGGTGTGTTCGTGGCAAAAACACATTTCGTTATTCGCGCGGCGAACTTTTGTCAATAAATGCCAATATTGGCACACGAGGGTGGGAAGTTTTCTACTGGAATCAAAAAGTTCAAAAAAGCCAAAACATGACTTTTGGACATATTGGAGTGTATTGGCTGCATTCATGGCAAAAACTCACTTCGTGATTCGCGCGGCGAACTTTTGTCAATTAATGCCAATATTGGCACACGAGGGTGCGATGTTTTCTACTGGAATCAAAAAGTTCAAAAAAGCCAAAACATGATTTTTGGATATATTGGAGTGTGTCGGGTGTGTTCGTGGCAAAAACATATTTCGTTATTCGCGCGGCGAACTTTTGTCAATTAATGCCAATATTGGCACACGAGGGTGGGATGTTTTCTACTGGAATCAAAAAGTTCAAAAAAGCCAAAACATGATTTTTGGACATATTGGAGTCTATTGGGTGCATTAATGGCAAAAACTCACTTCGTGTTTCGCGCGGTGAAGTTTTGTCAATTAATGCCAATATTGGCACACGAGGGTGCGATGATTTCTACTGGAATCAAAAAGTTCAAAAAAGCCAAAACATGATTTTTGGATATATTGGAGTGTATCGGGTGTGTTCGTGGCAAAAACACATTTCGTGATTCGCGCGGCGAACTTTTGTCAATTAATGCCAATATTGGCACACGAGGGTGCGATGTTTTCTACTGGAATCAAAAAGTTCAAAAAAGCCAAAACATGATTTTTGGATATATTGGAGTGTGTCGGGTGTGTTCGTGGCAAAAACATATTTCGTTATTCGCGCGGCGAACTTTTGTCAATTAATGCCAATATTGGCACACGAGGCTGCGATGTTTTCTACTGGAATCAAAAAGTTAAAAAAGACGCCAAAACATGATTTTTGGACATATTTGAGTGTATTGGGTGCATTCACGGCAAAAACTCACTTCGTGTTTCGCGCGGTGAACTTTTGTCAATTAATGCCAATATTGGCACACGAGAGTGCAATGTTTTCTACTGGAATCAAAAAGTTCAAAAAAGCCAAAACATGACTTTTGGACATATTGGAGTGTATTGGGTGCATTCATGGCAAAAACTCACTTCGTGATTCGCGCGGCGAACTTTTGTCAATTAATGCCAATATTGGCACACGAGGGTGCGATGTTTTCTACTGGAATCAAAAAGTTCAAAAAAGCCAAAACATGACTTTTGGATATATTGGAGTGTGTCGGGTGTGTTCGTGGCAAAAACACATTTCGTTATTCGCGCGGCGAACTTTTGTCAATTAATGCCAATATTGGCACACAAGGGTGGGATGTTTTCTACTGGAATCAAAAAGTTCAAAAAAGCCAAAACATGATTTTTGGACATATTGGAGTCTATTGGGTGCATTCATGGCAAAAACTCACTCCGTGATTCGCGCGGCGAACTTTTGTCAATTAATGCCAATATTGGCACACGAGGGTGCGATGTTTTCTACTGGAATCAAAAAGTTCAAAAAAGCCAAAACGTGATTTTTGGATATATTGGAGTGTGTCGGGTGTGTTCGTGGCAAAAACACATTTCGTTATTCGCGCGGCGAACTTTTGTCAATAAATGCCAATATTGGCACACGAGGGTTGGATGTTTTCTACTGGAATCAAAAAGTTCAAAAAAGCCAAAACATGACTTTTGGACATATTGGAGTGTATTGGCTGCATTCATGGCAAAAACTCACTTCGTGATTCGCGCGGCGAACTTTTGTCAATTAATGCCAATATTGGCACACGAGGGTGGGACGTTTTCTATTGGAATCAAAAAGTTGAAAAAAGCCAAAACATGATTTTTGGATATATTGGAGTGTATCGGGTGTGTTCGTGGCAAAAACACATTTCGTGATTTGCGCGGCGAACTTTTGTCAATTAATGCCAATATTGGCACACGAGGGTGGGATGTTTTCTACTGGAATCAAAAAGTTCAAAAAAGCCAAAACATGATTTTTGGATATATTGGAGTGTATCGGGTGTGTTCGTGGCAAAAATACATTTCGTGATTCGCGCGGGGAACTTTTGTCAAGTAACGTCAATATTGGCATATATTGGCCCACACGGGTGCGATGTTTTTGACCGGAATGAAAATGTTCAAAAAGCACCAAAGCATGATTTTTGGACATATTGGAGTGTATGGGGTGCGTTCGTGGCAAAAACTCACTTCGTGATTCGCGCGGTGATCTTTTGTCAATTAATGCCAATATTGGGACACGAGGGTGCGATATTTTCTACTGGAATCAAAAAGTTCAAAAAAGCCGAAACATGATTTTTGGACATATTGGAGTGTATCGGGTGTGTTCGTGGCAAAAACACATTTCGTGATTCGCGCGGCGAACTTTTGTCAAATAATGTCAATATTGGCATATATTGGGCCACACGGGTGTGATGTTTTTCACCGGAATGGAAATGTTCAAAATGCACCAAAGCATGATTTTTGGACATATTGGAGTGTATTGGGTGCATTCATGGCAAAAACTCACTTCGTGATTCGCGCGGCGAACTTTTGTCAATTAATGCCAATATTGGCACACGAGGGTGCGATGTTTTCTACTGGAATCAAAAAGTTCAAAAAAGCCAAAACATGACTTTTGGATATATTGGAGTGTGTCGGGTGTGTTCGTGGCAAAAACACATTTCGTTATTCGCGCGGCGAACTTTTGTCAATTAATGCCAATATTGGCACACGAGGGTGGGATGTTTTCTACTGGAATCAAAAAGTTCAAAAAAGCCAAAACATGATTTTTGGACATATTGGAGTCTATTGGGTGCATTCATGGCAAAAACTCACTCCGTGATTCGCGCGGCGAACTTTTGTCAATTAATGCCAATATTGGCACACGAGGGTGCGATGTTTTCTACTGGAATCAAAAAGTTCAAAAAAGCCAAAACGTGATTTTTGGATATATTGGAGTGTGTCGGGTGTGTTCGTGGCAAAAACACATTTCGTTATTCGCGCGGCGAACTTTTGTCAATAAATGCCAATATTGGCACACGAGGGTGGGATGTTTTCTACTGGAATCAAAAAGTTCAAAAAAGCCAAAACATGACTTTTGGACATATTGGAGTGTATTGGCTGCATTCATGGCAAAAACTCACTTCGTGATTCGCGCGGCGAACTTTTGTCAATTAATGCCAATATTGGCACACGAGGGTGGGACGTTTTCTACTGGAATCAAAAAGTTGAAAAAAGCCAAAACATGATTTTTGGATATATTGGAGTGTATCGGGTGTGTTCGTGGCAAAAACACATTTCGTGATTTGCGCGGCGAACTTTTGTCAATTAATGCCAATATTGGCACACGAGGGTGGGATGTTTTCTACTGGAATCAAAAAGTTCAAAAAAGCCAAAACATGATTTTTGGATATATTGGAGTGTATCGGGTGTGTTCGTGGCAAAAATACATTTCGTGATTCGCGCGGGGAACTTTTGTCAAATAACGTCAATATTGGCATATATTGGCCCACACGGGTGCGATGTTTTTGACCGGAATGAAAATGTTCAAAAAGCACCAAAGCATGATTTTTGGACATATTGGAGTGTATGGGGTGCGTTCGTGGCAAAAACTCACTTCGTGATTCGCGCGGTGATCTTTTGTCAATTAATGCCAATATTGGGACACGAGGGTGCGATATTTTCTACTGGAATCAAAAAGTTCAAAAAAGCCGAAACATGATTTTTGGACATATTGGAGTGTATCGGGTGTGTTCGTGGCAAAAACACATTTCGTGATTCGCGCGGCGAACTTTTGTCAAATAATGTCAATATTGGCATATATTGGGCCACACGGGTGTGATGTTTTTCACCGGAATGGAAATGTTCAAAAAGCACCAAAGCATGATTTTTGGACATATTGGAGTGTATTGGGTGCATTCGTGGCAAAAACTCACTTCGTGATTCGCGCGGCGAACTTTTGTCAATTAATACCAATATTGGCACACGAGGGTGCGATGTTTTCTACTGGAATCAAAAAGTTCAAAAAAGCCAAAACATGACTTTTGGATATATTGGAGTGTGTCGGGTGTGTTCGTGGCAAAAACACATTTCGTTATTCGCGCGGCGAACTTTTGTCAATTAATGCCAATATTGGCACACGAGGGTGGGATGTTTTCTACTGGAATCAAAAAGTTCAAAAAAGCCAAAACATGATTTTTGGACATATTGGAGTCTATTGGGTGCATTCATGGCAAAAACTCACTCCGTGATTCGCGCGGCGAACTTTTGTCAATTAATGCCAATATTGGCACACGAGGGTGCGATGTTTTCTACTGGAATCAAAAAGTTCAAAAAAGCCAAAACGTGATTTTTGGATATATTGGAGTGTGTCGGGTGTGTTCGTGGCAAAAACACATTTCGTTATTCGCGCGGCGAACTTTTGTCAATAAATGCCAATATTGGCACACAAGGGTGGGATGTTTTCTACTGGAATCAAAAAGTTCAAAAAAGCCAAAACATGACTTTTGGACATATTGGAGTGTATTGGCTGCATTCATGGCAAAAACTCACTTCGTGATTCGCGCGGCGAACTTTTGTCAATTAATGCCAATATTGGCACACGAGGGTGGGACGTTTTCTACTGGAATCAAAAAGTTGAAAAAAGCCAAAACATGATTTTTGGATATATTGGAGTGTATCGGGTGTGTTCGTGGCAAAAACACATTTCGTGATTTGCGCGGCGAACTTTTGTCAATTAATGCCAATATTGGCACACGAGGGTGGGATGTTTTCTACTGGAATCAAAAAGTTCAAAAAAGCCAAAACATGATTTTTGGATATATTGGAGTGTATCGGGTGTGTTCGTGGCAAAAATACATTTCGTGATTCGCGCGGGGAACTTTTGTCAAATAACGTCAATATTGGCATATATTGGCCCACACGGGTGCGATGTTTTTGACCGGAATGAAAATGTTCAAAAAGCACCAAAGCATGATTTTTGGACATATTGGAGTGTATGGGGTGCGTTCGTGGCAAAAACTCACTTCGTGATTCGCGCGGTGATCTTTTGTCAATTAATGCCAATATTGGGACACGAGGGTGCGATATTTTCTACTGGAATCAAAAAGTTCAAAAAAGCCGAAACATGATTTTTGGACATATTGGAGTGTATCGGGTGTGTTCGTGGCAAAAACACATTTCGTGATTCGCGCGGCGAACTTTTGTCAAATAATGTCAATATTGGCATATATTGGGCCACACGGGTGTGATGTTTTTCACCGGAATGGAAATGTTCAAAAAGCACCAAAGCATGATTTTTGGACATATTGGAGTGTATTGGGTGCATTCGTGGCAAAAACTCACTTCGTGATTCGCGCGGCGAACTTTTGTCAATTAATACCAATATTGGCACACGAGGGTGCGATGTTTTCTACTGGAATCAAAAAGTTCAAAAAAGCCAAAACATGACTTTTGGATATATTGGAGTGTGTCGGGTGTGTTCGTGGCAAAAACACATTTCGTTATTCGCGCGGCGAACTTTTGTCAATTAATGCCAATATTGGCACACGAGGGTGGGATGTTTTCTACTGGAATCAAAAAGTTCAAAAAAGCCAAAACATGATTTTTGGACATATTGGAGTCTATTGGGTGCATTCATGGCAAAAACTCACTTCGTGTTTCGCGCGGTGAAGTTTTGTCAATTAATGCCAATATTGGCACACGAGGGTGCGATGTTTTCTACTGGAATCAAAAAGTTCAAAAAAGCCAAAACATGATTTTTGGATATATTGGAGTGTGTCGGGTGTGTTCGTGGCAAAAACACATTTCGTTATTCGCGCGGCGAACTTTTGTCGATTAATGCCAATATTGGCACACGAGGGTGGGATGTTTTCTACTGGAATCAAAAAGTTCAAAAAAGCCAAAACATGATTTTTGGACATATTGGAGTGTATCGGGTGTGTTCGTGGCAAAAACACATTTCGTGATTCGCGCGGCGAACTTTTGTCAAATAATGTCAATATTGGCATATATTGGCCCACACGGGTGTGATGTTTTTCACCGGAATGGAAATGTTCAAAAAGCACCAAAGCATGATTTTTGGACATATTGGAGTGTATGGGGTGCGTTCGTGGCAAAAACTCACTTCGTGATTCGCGCGGTGATCTTTTGTCAATTAATGCCAATATTGGGACACGAGGGTGCGATATTTTCTACTGGAATCAAAAAGTTCAAAAAAGCCGAAACATGATTTTTGGACATATTGGAGTGTATCGGGTGTGTTCGTGGCAAAAACACATTTCGTGATTCGCGCGGCGAACTTTTGTCAAATAATGTCAATATTGGCATATATTGGGCCACACGGGTGTGATGTTTTTCACCGGAATGGAAATGTTCAAAAAGCACCAAAGCATGATTTTTGGACATATTGGAGTGTATTGGGTGCATTCGTGGCAAAAACTCACTTCGTGATTCGCGCGGCGAACTTTTGTCAATTAATACCAATATTGGCACACGAGGGTGCGATGTTTTCTACTAGAATCAAAAAGTTCAAAAAAGCCAAAACATGACTTTTGGATATATTGGAGTGTGTCGGGTGTGTTCGTGGCAAAAACACATTTCGTTATTCGCGCGGCGAACTTTTGTCAATTAATGCCAATATTGGCACACGAGGGTGGGATGTTTTCTACTGGAATCAAAAAGTTCAAAAAAGCCAAAACATGATTTTTGGACATATTGGAGTCTATTGGGTGCATTCATGGCAAAAACTCACTTCGTGATTCGCGCGCGAACTTTTGTCAATTAATGCCAATATTGGCACACGAGGGTGCGATGTTTTCTACTGGAATCAAAAAGTTCAAAAAAGCCAAAACGTGATTTTTGGATATATTGGAGTGTGTCGGGTGTGTTCGTGGCAAAAAGACATTTCGTTATTCGCGCGGCGAACTTTTGTCGATTAATGCCAATATTGGCACACGAGGGTGGGATGTTTTCTACTGGAATCAAAAAGTTCAAAAAAGCCAAAACATGATTTTTGGACATATTGGAGTCTATTGGGTGCATTCATGGCAAAAACTCACTTCGTGTTTCGCGCGGTGAAGTTTTGTCAATTAATGCCAATATTGGCACACGAGGGTGCGATGATTTCTACTGGAATCAAAAAGTTCAAAAAAGCCAAAACATGATTTTTGGATATATTGGAGTGTATCGGGTGTGTTCGTGGCAAAAACACATTTCGTGATTCGCGCGGCGAACTTTTGTCAATTAATGCCAATATTGGCACACGAGGGTGGGATGTTTTCTACTGGAATCAAAAAGTTCAAAAAAGCCGAAACATGATTTTTGGACATATTGGAGTGTATCGGGTGTGTTCGTGGCAAAAACACATTTCGTGATTCGCGCGGCGAACTTTTGTCAAATAATGTCAATATTGGCATATATTGGGCCACACGGGTGTGATGTTTTTCACCGGAATGGAAATGTTCAAAAAGCACCAAAGCATGATTTTTGGACATATTGGAGTGTATGGGGTGCGTTCGTGGCAAAAACTCACTTCGTGATTCGCGCGGTGATCTTTTGTCAATTAATGCCAATATTGGGACACGAGGGTGCGATATTTTCTACTGGAATCAAAAAGTTCAAAAAAGCCGAAACATGATTTTTGGACATATTGGAGTGTATCGGGTGTGTTCGTGGCAAAAACACATTTCGTGATTCGCGCGGCGAACTTTTGTCAAATAATGTCAATATTGGCATATATTGGGCCACACGGGTGTGATGTTTTTCACCGGAATGGAAATGTTCAAAAAGCACCAAAGCATGATTTTTGGACATATTGGAGTGTATTGGGTGCATTCGTGGCAAAAACTCACTTCGTGATTCGCGCGGCGAACTTTTGTCAATTAATACCAATATTGGCACACGAGGGTGCGACGTTTTCTACTGGAATCAAAAAGTTCAAAAAAGCCAAAACATGACTTTTGGATATATTGGAGTGTGTCGGGTGTGTTCGTGGCAAAAACACATTTCGTTATTCGCGCGGCGAACTTTTGTCAATTAATGCCAATATTGGCACACGAGGGTGGGATGTTTTCTACTGGAATCAAAAAGTTCAAAAAAGCCAAAACATGATTTTTGGACATATTGGAGTCTATTGGGTGCATTCATGGCAAAAACTCACTTCGTGTTTCGCGCGGTGAAGTTTTGTCAATTAATGCCAATATTGGCACACGAGGGTGCGATGATTTCTACTGGAATCAAAAAGTTCAAAAAAGCCAAAACATGATTTTTGGATATATTGGAGTGTATCGGGTGTGTTCGTGGCAAAAACACATTTCGTGATTCGCGCGGCGAACTTTTGTCAATTAATGCCAATATTGGCACACGAGGGTGGGATGTTTTCTACTGGAATCAAAAAGTTCAAAAAAGCCGAAACATGATTTTTGGACATATTGGAGTGTATCGGGTGTGTTCGTGGCAAAAACACATTTCGTGATTCGCGCGGCGAACTTTTGTCAAATAATGTCAATATTGGCATATATTGGGCCACACGGGTGTGATGTTTTTCACCGGAATGGAAATGTTCAAAAAGCACCAAAGCATGATTTTTGGACATATTGGAGTGTATGGGGTGCGTTTGTGGCAAAAACTCACTTCGTGATTCGCGCGGTGATCTTTTGTCAATTAATGCCAATATTGGGACACGAGGGTGCGATATTTTCTACTGGAATCAAAAAGTTCAAAAAAGCCGAAACATGATTTTTGGACATATTGGAGTGTATCGGGTGTGTTCGTGGCAAAAACACATTTCGTGATTCGCGCGGCGAACTTTTGTCAAATAATGTCAATATTGGCATATATTGGGCCACACGGGTGTGATGTTTTTCACCGGAATGGAAATGTTCAAAAAGCACCAAAGCATGATTTTTGGACATATTGGAGTGTATTGGGTGCATTCGTGGCAAAAACTCACTTCGTGATTCGCGCGGCGAACTTTTGTCAATTAATACCAATATTGGCACACGAGGGTGCGATGTTTTCTACTGGAATCAAAAAGTTCAAAAAAGCCAAAACATGACTTTTGGATATATTGGAGTGTGTCGGGTGTGTTCGTGGCAAAAACACATTTCGTTATTCGCGCGGCGAACTTTTGTCAATTAATGCCAATATTGGCACACGAGGGTGGGATGTTTTCTACTGGAATCAAAAAGTTCAAAAAAGCCAAAACATGATTTTTGGACATATTGGAGTCTATTGGGTGCATTCATGACAAAAACTCACTTCGTGATTCGCGCGCGAACTTTTGTCAATTAATGCCAATATTGGCACACGAGGGTGCGATGTTTTCTACTGGAATCAAAAAGTTCAAAAAAGCCAAAACATGATTTTTGGATATATTGGAGTGTGTCGGGTGTGTTCGTGGCAAAAAGACATTTCGTTATTCGCGCGGCGAACTTTTGTCAATTAATGCCAATATTGGCACACGAGGGTGGGATGTTTTCTACTGGAATCAAAAAGTTCAAAAAAGCCAAAACATGATTTTTGGACATATTGGAGTCTATTGGGTGCATTCATGGCAAAAACTCACTTCGTGTTTCGCGCGGTGAAGTTTTGTCAATTAATGCCAATATTGGTACACGAGGGTGCGATGATTTCTACTGGAATCAAAAAGTTCAAAAAAGCCAAAACATGATTTTTGGATATATTGGAGTGTATCGGGTGTGTTCGTGGCAAAAACACATTTCGTGATTCGCGCGGCGAACTTTTGTCAATTAATGCCAATATTGGCACACGAGGGTGGGATGTTTTCTACTGGAATCAAAAAGTTCAAAAAAGCCGAAACATGATTTTTGGACATATTGGAGTGTATCGGGTGTGTTCGTGGCAAAAACACATTTCGTGATTCGCGCGGCGAACTTTTGTCAAATAATGTCAATATTGGCATATATTGGGCCACACGGGTGTGATGTTTTTCACCGGAATGGAAATGTTCAAAAAGCACCAAAGCATGATTTTTGGACATATTGGAGTGTATTGGGTGCATTCGTGGCAAAAACTCACTTCGTGATTCGCGCGGCGAACTTTTGTCAATTAATACCAATATTGGCACACGAGGGTGCGATGTTTTCTACTGGAATCAAAAAGTTCAAAAAAGCCAAAACATGACTTTTGGATATATTGGAGTGTGTCGGGTGTGTTCGTGGCAAAAACACATTTCGTTATTCGCGCGGCGAACTTTTGTCAAATAATGTCAATATTGGCATATATTGGGCCACACGGGTGTGATGTTTTTCACCGGAATGGAAATGTTCAAAAAGCACCAAAGCATGATTTTTGGACATATTGGAGTGTATTGGGTGCATTCGTGGCAAAAACTCACTTCGTGATTCGCGCGGCGAACTTTTGTCAATTAATACCAATATTGGCACACGAGGGTGCGATGTTTTCTACTGGAATCAAAAAGTTCAAAAAAGCCGAAACATGATTTTTGGACATATTGGAGTGTATCGGGTGTGTTCGTGGCAAAAACACATTTCGTGATTCGCGCGGCGAACTTTTGTCAAATAATGTCAATATTGGCATATATTGGGCCACACGGGTGTGATGTTTTTCACCGGAATGGAAATGTTCAAAAAGCACCAAAGCATGATTTTTGGACATATTGGAGTGTATTGGGTGCATTCGTGGCAAAAACTCACTTCGTGATTCGCGCGGCGAACTTTTGTCAATTAATACCAATATTGGCACACGAGGGTGCGATGTTTTCTACTGGAATCAAAAAGTTCAAAAAAGCCAAAACATGACTTTTGGATATATTGGAGTGTGTCGGGTGTGTTCGTGGCAAAAACACATTTCGTTATTCGCGCGGCGAACTTTTGTCAATTAATGCCAATATTGGCACACGAGGGTGGGATGTCTTCTACTGGAATCAAAAAGTTCAAAAAAGCCAAAACATGATTTTTGGACATATTGGAGTCTATTGGGTGCATTCATGGCAAAAACTCACTTCGTGATTCGCGCGCGAACTTTTGTCAATTAATGCCAATATTGGCACACGAGGGTGCGATGTTTTCTACTGGAATCAAAAAGTTCAAAAAAGCCAAAACGTGATTTTTGGATATATTGGAGTGTGTCGGGTGTGTTCGTGGCAAAAGGACATTTCGTTATTCGCGCGGCGAACTTTTGTCAATTAATGCCAATATTGGCACACGAGGGTGGGATGTTTTCTACTGGAATCAAAAAGTTCAAAAAAGCCAAAACATGATTTTTGGACATATTGGAGTCTATTGGGTGCATTCATGACAAAAACTCACTTCGTGTTTCGCGCGGTGAAGTTTTGTCAATTAATGCCAATATTGGCACACGAGGGTGCGATGATTTCTACTGGAATCAAAAAGTTCAAAAAAGCCAAAACATGATTTTTGGACATATTGGAGTCTATTGGGTGCATTCATGGCAAAAACTCACTTCGTGATTCGCGCGCGAACTTTTGTCAATTAATGCCAATATTGGCACACGAGGGTGCGATGTTTTCTTCTGGAATCAAAAAGTTCAAAAAAGCCAAAACGTGATTTTTGGATATATTGGAGTGTGTCGGGTGTGTTCGTGGCAAAAAGACATTTCGTTATTCGCGCGGCGAACTTTTGTCAATTAATGCCAATATTGGCACACGAGGGTGGGATGTTTTCTACTGGAATCAAAAAGTTCAAAAAAGCCAAAACATGATTTTTGGACATATTGGAGTCTATTGGGTGCATTCATGACAAAAACTCACTTCGTGTTTCGCGCGGTGAAGTTTTGTCAATTAATGCCAATATTGGCACACGAGGGTGCGATGATTTCTACTGGAATCAAAAAGTTCAAAAAAGCCAAAACATGATTTTTGGATATATTGGAGTGTATCGGGTGTGTTCGTGGCAAAAACACATTTCGTGATTCGCGCGGCGAACTTTTGTCAATTATTGCCAATATTGGCACACGAGGGTGGGATGTTTTCTACTGGAATCAAAAAGTTCAAAAAAGCCGAAACATGATTTTTGGACATATTGGAGTGTATCGGGTGTGTTCGTGGCAAAAACACATTTCGTGATTCGCGCGGCGAACTTTTGTCAAATAATGTCAATATTGGCATATATTGGGCCACAAGGGTGTGATGTTTTTCACCGGAATGGAAATGTTCAAAAAGCACCAAAGCATGATTTTTGGACATATTGGAGTGTATTGGGTGCATTCGTGGCAAAAACTCACTTCGTGATTCGCGCGGCGAACTTTTGTCAATTAATACCAATATTGGCACACGAGGGTGCGATGTTTTCTACTGGAATCAAAAAGTTCAAAAAAGCCAAAACATGACTTTTGGATATATTGGAGTGTGTCGGGTGTGTTCGTGGCAAAAGACATTTCGTTATTCGCGCGGCGAACTTTTGTCAAATAATGTCAATATTGGCATATATTGGGCCACACGGGTGTGATGTTTTTCACCGGAATGGAAATGTTCAAAAAGCACCAAAGCATGATTTTTGGACATATTGGAGTGTATTGGGTGCATTCGTGGCAAAAACTCACTTCGTGATTCGCGCGGCGAACTTTTGTCAATTAATACCAATATTGGCACACGAGGGTGCGATGTTTTCTACTGGAATCAAAAAGTTCAAAAAAGCCGAAACATGATTTTTGGACATATTGGAGTGTATCGGGTGTGTTCGTGGCAAAAACACATTTCGTGATTCGCGCGGCGAACTTTTGTCAAATAATGTCAATATTGGCATATATTGGGCCACACGGGTGTGATGTTTTTCACCGGAATGGAAATGTTCAAAAAGCACCAAAGCATGATTTTTGGACATATTGGAGTGTATTGGGTGCATTCGTGGCAAAAACTCACTTCGTGATTCGCGCGGCGAACTTTTGTCAATTAATACCAATATTGGCACACGAGGGTGCGATGTTTTCTACTGGAATCAAAAAGTTCAAAAAAGCCAAAACATGACTTTTGGATATATTGGAGTGTGTCGGGTGTGTTCGTGGCAAAAACACATTTCGTTATTCGCGCGGCGAACTTTTGTCAATTAATGCCAATATTGGCACACGAGGGTGGGATGTCTTCTACTGGAATCAAAAAGTTCAAAAAAGCCAAAACATGATTTTTGGACATATTGGAGTCTATTGGGTGCATTCATGGCAAAAACTCACTTCGTGATTCGCGCGCGAACTTTTGTCAATTAATGCCAATATTGGCACACGAGGGTGCGATGTTTTCTACTGGAATCAAAAAGTTCAAAAAAGCCAAAACGTGATTTTTGGATATATTGGAGTGTGTCGGGTGTGTTCGTGGCAAAAGGACATTTCGTTATTCGCGCGGCGAACTTTTGTCAATTAATGCCAATATTGGCACACGAGGGTGGGATGTTTTCTACTGGAATCAAAAAGTTCAAAAAAGCCAAAACATGATTTTTGGACATATTGGAGTCTATTGGGTGCATTCATGACAAAAACTCATTTCGTGTTTCGCGCGGTGAAGTTTTGTCAATTAATGCCAATATTGGCACACGAGGGTGCGATGATTTCTACTGGAATCAAAAAGTTCAAAAAAGCCAAAACATGATTTTTGGATATATTGGAGTGTATCGGGTGTGTTCGTGGCAAAAACACATTTCGTGATTCGCGCGGCGAACTTTTGTCAATTAATGCCAATATTGGCACACGAGGGTGGGATGTTTTCTACTGGAATCAAAAAGTTCAAAAAAGCCGAAACATGATTTTTGGACATATTGGAGTGTATCGGGTGTGTTCGTGGCAAAAACACATTTCGTGATTCGCGCGGCGAACTTTTGTCAAATAATGTCAATATTGGCATATATTGGGCCACAAGGGTGTGATGTTTTTCACCGGAATGGAAATGTTCAAAAAGCACCAAAGCATGATTTTTGGACATATTGGAGTGTATTGGGTGCATTCGTGGCAAAAACTCACTTCGTGATTCGCGCGGCGAACTTTTGTCAATTAATACCAATATTGGCACACGAGGGTGCGATGTTTTCTACTGGAATCAAAAAGTTCAAAAAAGCCAAAACATGACTTTTGGATATATTGGAGTGTGTCGGGTGTGTTCGTGGCAAAAGACATTTCGTTATTCGCGCGGCGAACTTTTGTCAAATAATGTCAATATTGGCATATATTGGGCCACACGGGTGTGATGTTTTTCACCGGAATGGAAATGTTCAAAAAGCACCAAAGCATGATTTTTGGACATATTGGAGTGTATTGGGTGCATTCGTGGCAAAAACTCACTTCGTGATTCGCGCGGCGAACTTTTGTCAATTAATACCAATATTGGCACACGAGGGTGCGATGTTTTCTACTGGAATCAAAAAGTTCAAAAAAGCCGAAACATGATTTTTGGACATATTGGAGTGTATCGGGTGTGTTCGTGGCAAAAACACATTTCGTGATTCGCGCGGCGAACTTTTGTCAAATAATGTCAATATTGGCATATATTGGGCCACACGGGTGTGATGTTTTTCACCGGAATGGAAATGTTCAAAAAGCACCAAAGCATGATTTTTGGACATATTGGAGTGTATTGGGTGCATTCGTGGCAAAAACTCACTTCGTGATTCGCGCGGCGAACTTTTGTCAATTAATACCAATATTGGCACACGAGGGTGCGATGTTTTCTACTGGAATCAAAAAGTTCAAAAAAGCCAAAACATGACTTTTGGATATATTGGAGTGTGTCGGGTGTGTTCGTGGCAAAAACACATTTCGTTATTCGCGCGGCGAACTTTTGTCAATTAATGCCAATATTGGCACACGAGGGTGGGATGTCTTCTACTGGAATCAAAAAGTTCAAAAAAGCCAAAACATGATTTTTGGACATATTGGAGTCTATTGGGTGCATTCATGGCAAAAACTCACTTCGTGATTCGCGCGCGAACTTTTGTCAATTAATGCCAATATTGGCACACGAGGGTGCGATGTTTTCTACTGGAATCAAAAAGTTCAAAAAAGCCAAAACGTGATTTTTGGATATATTGGAGTGTGTCGGGTGTGTTCGTGGCAAAAGGACATTTCGTTATTCGCGCGGCGAACTTTTGTCAATTAATGCCAATATTGGCACACGAGGGTGGGATGTTTTCTACTGGAATCAAAAAGTTCAAAAAAGCCAAAACATGATTTTTGGACATATTGGAGTCTATTGGGTGCATTCATGACAAAAACTCACTTCGTGTTTCGCGCGGTGAAGTTTTGTCAATTAATGCCAATATTGGCACACGAGGGTGCGATGATTTCTACTGGAATCAAAAAGTTCAAAAAAGCCAAAACATGATTTTTGGATATATTGGAGTGTATCGGGTAGTGTTCGTGGCAAAAACACATTTCGTGATTCGCGCGGCGAACTTTTGTCAATTAATGCCAATATTGGCACACGAGGGTGGGATGTTTTCTACTGGAATCAAAAAGTTCAAAAAAGCCGAAACATGATTTTTGGACATATTGGAGTGTATCGGGTGTGTTCGTGGCAAAAACACATTTCGTGATTCGCGCGGCGAACTTTTGTCAAATAATGACAATATTGGCATATATTGGGCCACACGGGTGTGATGTTTTTCACCGGAATGGAAATGTTCAAAAAGCACCAAAGCATGATTTTTGGACATATTGGAGTGTATTGGGTGCATTCGTGGCAAAAACTCACTTCGTGATTCGCGCGGCGAACTTTTGTCAATTAATACCAATATTGGCACACGAGGGTGCGATGTTTTCTACTGGAATCAAAAAGTTCAAAAAAGCCAAAACATGACTTTTGGATATATTGGAGTGTGTCGGGTGTGTTCGTGGCAAAAACACATTTCGTTACTCGCGCGGCGAACTTTTGTCAATTAATGCCAATATTGGCACACGAGGGTGGGTTGTTTTCTACTGGAATCAAAAAGTTCAAAAAAGCCAAAACATGATTTTTGGACATATTGGAGTCTATTGGGTGCATTCATGGCAAAAACTCACTTCGTGATTCGCGCGCGAACTTTTGTCAATTAATGCCAATATTGGCACACGAGGGTGCGATGTTTTCTACTGGAATCAAAAAGTTCAAAAAAGCCAAAACGTGATTTTTGGATATATTGGAGTGTGTCGGGTGTGTTCGTGGCAAAAAGACATTTCGTTATTCGCGCGGCGAACTTTTGTCAATTAATGCCAATATTGGCACACGAGGGTGGGATGTTTTCTACTGGAATCAAAAAGTTCAAAAAAGCCAAAACATGATTTTTGGACATATTGGAGTCTATTGGGTGCATTCATGGCAAAAACTCACTTCGTGATTCGCGCGGCGAACTTTTGTCAATTAATGCCAATATTGGCACACGAGGGTGCGATGTTTTCTACTGGAATCAAAAAGTTCAAAAAAGCCAAAACATGATTTTTGGATATATTGGAGTGTGTCGGGTGTGTTCGTGGCAAAAACATATTTCGTTATTCGCGCGGCGAACTTTTGTCAATTAATGCCAATATTGGCACACGAGGGTGGGATGTTTTCCTACTGGAATCAAAAAGTTCAAAAAAGCCAAAACATGATTTTTGGACATATTGGAGTCTATTGGGTGCATTCATGGCAAAAACTCACTTCGTGTTTCGTGCGGTGAAGTTTTGTCAATTAATGCAAATATTGGCACACGAGGGTGCGATGATTTCTACTGGAATCAAAAAGTTCAAAAAAGCCAAAACATGATTTTTGGATATATTGGAGTGTATCGGGTGTGTTCGTGGCAAAAACACATTTCGTGATTCGCGCGGCGAACTTTTGTCAATTAATGCCAATATTGGCACACGAGGGTGGGATGTTTTCTACTGGAATCAAAAAGTTGAAAAAAGCCAAAACATGATTTTTGGATATATTGGAGTGTATCGGGTGTGTTCGTGGCAAAAACACATTTCGTGATTCGCGCGGCGAACTTTTGTCAATTAATGCCAATATTGGCACACGAGGGTGGGATGTTTTCTACTGGAATCAAAAAGTTCAAAAAAGCCAAAACATGATTTTTGGATATATTGGAGTGTATCGGGTGTGTTCGTGGCAAAAACACATTTCGTGATTCGCGCGGGGAACTTTTGTCAAATAACGTCAATATTGGCATATATTGGCCCACACGGGTGCGATGTTTTTGACCGGAATGAAAATGTTCAAAAAGCACCAAAGCATGATTTTTGGACATATTGGAGTGTATCGTGTGCGTTCGTGGCAAAAACTCACTTCGTGATTCGCACGGCGTACTTTTGTCAATTAATGCCAATATTGGCACACGAGGCTGCGATGTTTTCTACTGCAATAAAAAAGATAAAAAAACGCCAAAACATGATTTTTGGACATATTGGAGTCTATTGGGTGCATTCATGGCAAAACCTCACTTCGTGATTCGCGCGGCGATCTTTTGTCAATTAATGCCAATATTGGCATATATTGGGCCACACGGGTGTGATGTTTTTCACCGGAATGGAAATGTTCAAAAAGCACCAAAGCATGATTTTTGGACATATTGGAGTGTATTGGGTGCATTCGTGGCAAAAACTCACTTCGTGATTCGCGCGGCGAACTTTTGTCAATTAATACCAATATTGGCACACGAGGGTGCGATGTTTTCTACTGGAATCAAAAAGTTCAAAAAAGCCAAAACATGACTTTTGGACATATTGGAGCATATTGGGTGCATTCATGGCAAAAACTCACTTCGTGATTCGCGCGGTGAACTTTTGTCAATTAATGCCAATATTGGCACAAGAGGGTGCGATGTTTTCTACTGGAATCAAAAAGTTCAAAAAAGCCAAATCATGATTTTTGGATATATTGGAGTGTATCGGGTGTGTTCGTGGCAAAAACACATTTCGTGATTCGCGCGGCGAACTTTTGTCAAATAATGTCAATATTGGCACACGAGGCTGCGATGTTTTCTACTGGAATCAAAAAGTTAAAAAAAACGACAAAACATGATTTTTGGACATATTTGAGTGTATTGGGTGCATTCACGGCAAAAACTCACTTCGTGTTTCGCGCGGTGAACTTTTGTCAATTAATGCCAATATTGGCACACGAGAGTGCGATGTTTTCTACTGGAATCAAAAAGTTCAAAAAAGCCAAAACATGACTTTTGGACATATTGGAGCATATTGGGTGCATTCATGGCAAAAACTCACTTCGTGATTCGCGCGGTGAACTTTTGTCAATTAATGCCAATATTGGCACAAGAGGGTGCGATGTTTTCTACTGGAATCAAAAAGTTCAAAAAAGCCAAATCATGATTTTTGGATATATTGGAGTGTATCGGGTGTGTTCGTGGCAAAAACACATTTCGTGATTCGCGCGGCGAACTTTTGTCAAATAATGTCAATATTGGCACACGAGGCTGCGATGTTTTCTACTGGAATCAAAAAGTTAAAAAAAACGACAAAACATGATTTTTGGACATATTTGAGTGTATTGGGTGCATTCACGGCAAAAACTCACTTCGTGTTTCGCGCGGTGAACTTTTGTCAATTAATGCCAATATTGGCACACGAGAGTGCGATGTTTTCTACTGGAATCAAAAAGTTCAAAAAAGCCAAAACATGATTTTTGGACATATTGGAGTCTATTGGGTGCATTCATGGCAAAAACTCACTTCGTGTTTCGCGCGGTGAAGTTTTGTCAATTAATGCCAATATTGGCACACGAGGGTGCGATGATTTCTACTGGAATCAAAAAGTTCAAAAAAGCCAAAACATGATTTTTTGATATATTGGAGTGTATCGGGTGTGTTCGTGGCAAAAACACATTTCGTGATTCGCGCGGCGAACTTTTGTCAATTAATGCCAATATTGGCACACGAGGGTGGGATGTTTTCTACTGGAATCAAAAAGTTCAAAAAAGCCGAAACATGATTTTTGGACATATTGGAGTGTATCGGGTGTGTTCGTGGCAAAAACACATTTCGTGATTCGCGCGGCGAACTTTTGTCAAATAATGACAATATTGGCATATATTGGGCCACACGGGTGTGATGTTTTTCACCGGAATGGAAATGTTCAAAAAGCACCAAAGCATGATTTTTGACTCACTTCGTGATTCGCGCGGCGAACTTTTGTCAATTAATACCAATATTGGCACACGAGGGTGCGATGTTTTCTACTGGAATCAAAAAGTTCAAAAAAGCCAAAACATGACTTTTGGACATATTGGAGCATATTGGGTGCATTCATGGCAAAAACTCACTTCGTGATTCGCGCGGTGAACTTTTGTCAATTAATGCCAATATTGGCACAAGAGGGTGCGATGTTTTCTACTGGAATCAAAAAGTTCAAAAAAGCCAAATGATGATTTTTGGATATATTGGAGTGTATCGGGTGTGTTCGTGGCAAAAACACATTTCGTGATTCGCGCGGCGAACTTTTGTCAAATAATGTCAATATTGGCACACGAGGCTGCGATGTTTTCTACTGGAATCAAAAAGTTAAAAAAAACGCCAAAACATGATTTTTGGACATATTTGAGTGTATTGGGTGCATTCACGGCAAAAACTCACTTCGTGTTTCGCGCGGTGAACTTTTGTCAATTAATGCCAATATTGGCACACGAGAGTGCGATGTTTTCTACTGGAATCAAAAAGTTCAAAAAAGCCAAAACATGATTTTTGGATATATTGGAGTGTATCGGGTGTGTTCGTGGCAAAAACACATTTCGTGATTCGCGCGGCGAACTTTTGTCAATTAATGCCAATATTGGCACACGAGGGTGGGATGTTTTCTACTGGAATCAAAAAGTTGAAAAAAGCCAAAACATGATTTTTGGATATATTGGAGTGTATCGGGTGTGTTCGTGGCAAAAACACATTTCGTGATTCGCGCGGCGAACTTTTGTCAATTAATGCCAATATTGGCACACGAGGGTGGGATGTTTTCTACTGGAATCAAAAAGTTGAAAAAAGCCAAAACATGATTTTTGGATATATTGGAGTGTATCGGCAGTGTTCGTGGCAAAAACACATTTCGTGATTCGCGCGGCGAACTTTTGTCAATTAATGCCAATATTGGCACACGAGGGTGGGATGTTTTCTACTGGAATTAAAAAGTTCAAAAAAGCCAAAACATGATTTTTGGATATATTGGAGTGTATCGGGTGTGTTCGTGGCAAAAACACATTTCGTGATTCGCGCGGGGAACTTTTGTCAAATAACGTCAATATTGGCATATATTGGCCCACACGGGTGCGATGTTTTTGACCGGAATGAAAATGTTCAAAAAGCACCAAAGCATGATTTTTGGACATATTGGAGTGTATGGGGTGCGTTCGTGGCAAAAACTCACTTCGTGATTCGCGCGGTGATCTTTTGTCAATTAATGCCAATATTGGGACACGAGGGTGCGATGTTTTCTACTGGAATCAAAAAGTTCAAAAAAGCCAAAACATGATTTTTGGACATATTGGAGTGTATCGGGTGTGTTCGTGGCAAAAACACATTTCGTGATTCGCGCGGCGAACTTTTGTCAAATATTGTCAATATTGGCATATATTGGCCCACACGGGTGTGATGTTTTTGACTGGAATGAAAATGTTCAAAAAGCACCAAAGCATGATTTTTGGACATATTGGAGTGTATCGGGTGCGTTCGTGGCAAAAACTCACTTCGTGATTCGCACGGCGTACTTTTGTCAATTAATGCCAATATTGGCACACGAGGGTGCGATGTTTTCTACTGGAATCAAAAAGTTCAAAAAAGCCAAAACATGATTTTTGGACATATTGGAGTGTATCGGGTGTGTTCGTGGCAAAAACACATTTCGTGATTCGCGCGGCGAACTTTTGTCAAATAATGTCAATATTGGCATATATTGGCCCACACGGGTGCGATGTTTTTGACCTTAATGAAAAAGTTCAAAAAGCAACAAAACATGATATTTGGACATATTTGAGTGTATTGGGTGCGTTCGTGGCAAAAACTCACTTCGTGATTCGCGCGGCGAACTTTTGTCAATTAATGCTAATATTGGCACACGAGGGTGCGATGTTTTCTACTGGAATCAAAAAGTTCAAAAAACGCCAAAACATGATTTTTGGACATATTGGAGTGTATTGGGTGCATTCATGGCAAAAACTCACTTCGTGATTCGCGCGGCGATCTTTTGTCAATTAATGCCAATGTTGGCACACGAGGGTGCGATGTTTTCTACTGGAATCAAAAAGTTCAAAAAAGCCAAAACATGATTTTTGGACATATTGGAGTGTATCGGGTGTGTTCGTGGCAAAAACACATTTCGTGATTCGCGCGGCGAAATTTTGTCAAATATTGTCAATATTGGCATATATTGGTTCACACGGGTGTGATGTTTTTGACTGGAATGAAAATGTTCAAAAAGCACCAAAGCATGATTTTTGGACATATAGGAGTGTATTAGGTGCGTTCGTGGCAAAAACTCACCTCGTGATTCGCACGGCGTACTTTTGTCAATTAATGCCAATATTGGCACACGAGGCTGCGATGTTTTCTACTGTAATCAAAAAGATAAAAAAACGCCAAAATATGATTTTTGGACATATTGGAGTCTATTGGGTGCATTCATGGCAAAAACTCACTTCGTGTTTCGCGCGGTGAACTTTTGTCAATTAATGCCAATATTGGCACACGAGGGTGCGATGTTTTCTACTGGAATCAAAAAGTTCAAAAAAGCCAAAACATGATTTTTGGATATATTGGACTGTATCGGGTGTGTTCGTGGCAAAAACACATTTCGAGATTCGCGCGGCGAACTTTTGTCAAATAATGTCAATATTGGCATATATTGGCCCACACGGGTGCGATGTTTTTGACCATAATGAAAAAGTTCAAAATGCAACAAAACATGATTTTTGGACATATTTGAGTGTATTGGGTGCGTTCGTGGCAAAAACTCACTTCGCGATTCGCGCGGCGAACTTTTGTCAATTAATGCTAATATTGGCACACGAGGGTGCGATGTTTTCTACTGGAATCAAAAAGTTCAAAAAACGCCAAAACATGATTTTTGGACATACTGGAGTGTATTGGGTGCATTCATGGCAAAAACTCACTTCGTGATTTGCGCGGCGATCTTTTGTCAATTAATGCCAATGTTGGCACACGAGGGTACGATGTTTTCTACTGGAATCAAAAAGTTCAAAAAAGCCAAAACATGATTTTTGGATATATTGGAGTGTATCGGGTGTGTTCGTGGCAAAAACACATTTCGTGATTCGCGCTGCGAACTTTTGTCAATTAATGCCAATATTGGCACACGAGGGTGCGATGTTTTCTACTGGAATCAAAAAGTTCAAAAAAGCCAAAACATGATTTTTGGATATATTCGAGTGTATTGGGTGTGTTTGTGGCAAACACACATTTCGTGATTCGCGCTGCGATCTTTTGTCAATTAATGCCAATATTGGCACACGAGGCTGCGATGTTTTCTACTGGAATCAAAAAGTTAAAAAAAAACGCCAAAACATGATTTTTGGACATATTTGAGTGTATTGGGTGCATTCACGGCAAAAACTCACTTCGTGTTTCGCGCGGTGAACTTTTGTCAATTAATGCCAATATTGGCACACGAGAGTGCGATGTTTTCTACTGGAATCAAAAAGTTCAAAAAAGCCAAAACATGACTTTTGGACATATTGGAGTGTATTGGGTGCATTCATGGCAAAAACTTACTTCGTGATTCGCGCGGCGAACTTTTGTCAATTAATGCCAATATTGGCACACGAGGGTGCGATGTTTTCTACTGGAATCAAAAAGTTCAAAAAAGCCAAAACATGATTTTTGGACATATTGGAGTCTATTGGGTGCATTCATGGCAAAAACTCACTTCGTATTTCGCGCGGTGAACTTTTGTCAATTAATGCCAATATTGGCACACGAGGGTGTGATGTTTTCTACTGGAATCAAAAAGTTCAAAAAAGCCGAAACATGATTTTTGGACATATTGGAGTGTATCGGGTGTGTTCGTGGCAAAAACACATTTCGTGATTCGCGCGGGAACTTTTGTCAAATAACATCAATATTGGCATATATTGGCCCACACGGGTGCGATGTTTTTGACCGGAATGAAAATGTTCAAAAAGCACCAAAGCATGATTTTTGGACATATTGGAGTGTATCGTGTGCGTTCGTGGCAAAAACTCACTTCGTGATTCGCACGGCGTACTTTTGTCAATTAATGCCAATATTGGCACACGAGGCTGCGATGTTTTCTACTGTAATCAAAAAGATAAAAAAACGCCAAAACATGATTTTTGGACATATTGGAGTCTATTGGGTGCATTCATGGCAAAACCTCACTTCGTGATTCGCGCGGCGATCTTTTGTCAATTAATGCCAATGTTGGCACACGAGGGTGCGATGTTTTCTACTGGAATCAAAAACTTCAAAAAAGCCAAAACATGATTTTTGGATATATTGGAGTGTATCGGGTGTGTTCGTGGCAAAAACACATTTCGTGATTCGCGCGGCGAACTTTTGTCAAATAATGTCAATATTGGCATATATTGGGCCACACGGGTGCGATGTTATTGACCTTAATGAAAAAGTTCAAAATGCAACAAAACATGATTTTTGGACATATTTGAGTGTATTGGGTGCGTTCGTGGCAAAAACTCACTTCGCGATTCGCGCGGCGAACTTTTGTCAATTAATGCTAATATTGGCACACGAGGGTGCGATGTTTTCTGCTGGAATCAAAAAGTTCAAAAAAGCCAAAACATGATTTTTAGATATATTGGAGTGTATCGGGTGTGTTCGTGGCAAAAACACATTTCGTGATTCGCGCTGCGAACTTTTGTCAATTAATGCCAATATTGGCACACGAGGCTGCGATGTTTTCTACTGGAATCAAAAGGTTAAAAAAAACGCCAAAACATGATTTTTGGACATATTTGAGTGTATTGGGTGCATTCACGGCAAAAACTCACTTCGTGTTTCGCGCGGTGAACTTTTGTCAATTAATGCCAATATTGGCACATGAGAGTGCGATGTTTTCTACTGGAATCAAAAAGTTCAAAAAAGCCAAAACATGACTTTTGGACATATTGGAGTGTATTGGGTGCATTCATGGCAAAAACTCACTTCGTGATTCGCGCGGCGAACTTTTGTCAATTAATGCCAATATTGGCACACGAGGGTGCGATGTTTTCTACTGGAATCAAAAAGTTCAAAAAAGCCAAAACATGATTTTTGGATATATTGGAGTGTATCGGGTGTGTTCGTGGCAAAAACACATTTCGTTATTCGCGCGGCGAAGTTTTGTCAATTAATGCCAATATTGGCACACGAGGGTGCGATGTTTTCTACTGGAATCAAAAAGTTCAAAAAAGCCAAAACATGATTTTTGGATATATTCGAGTGTATCGGGTGTGTTCGTGGCAAAAACACATTTCGTGATTCGCGCTGCGAACTTTTGTCAATTAATGCCAATATTGGCACACGAGGGTGCGATGTTTTCTACTGGAATCAAAAAGTTCAAAAAAGCCAAAACATGATTTTTGGATATATTGGAGTGTATCGGGTGTGTTCGTGGCAAAAACACATTTCGTGATTCGCGCTGCGAACTTTTGTCAATTAATGCCAATATTGGCACACGAGGCTGCGATGTTTTCTACTGGAATCAAAAAGTTAAAAAAAACGCCAAAACATGATTTTTGGACATATTTGAGTGTATTGGGTGCGTTCGTGGCAAAAACTCACTTCGTGATTCGCGCGGCGAACTTTTGTCAATTAATGCTAATATTGGCACACGAGGGTGCGATGTTTTCTACTGGAATCAAAAAGTTCAAAAAACGCCAAAACATGATTTTTGGACATATTGGAGTGTATTGGGTGCATTCATGGCAAAAACTCACTTCGTGATTCGCGCGGCGATCTTTTGTCAATTAATGCCAACGTTGGCACACGAGGGTGCGATGTTTTCTACTGGAATCAAAAAGTTCAAAAAAGCCAAAACATGATTTTTGGACATATTGGAGTGTATCGGGTGTGTTCGTGGCAAAAACACATTTCGTGATTCGCGCGGCGAAATTTTGTCAAATATTGTCAATATTGGCATATATTGGTTCACACGGGTGTGATGTTTTTGACTGGAATGAAAATGTTCAAAAAGCACCAAAGCATGATTTTTGGACATATAGGAGTGTATTAGGTGCGTTCGTGGCAAAAACTCACCTCGTGATTCGCACGGCGTACTTTTGTCAATTAATGCCAATATTGGCACACGAGGCTGCGATGTTTTCTACTGGAATCAAAAAGTTAAAAAAAACGCCAAAACATGATTTTTGGACATATTTGAGTGTATCGGGTGTGTTCGTGGCAAAAACACATTTCGTTATTTGCGCGGCGAAGTTTTGTCAATTAATGCCAATATTGGCACACGAGGGTGCGATGTTTTCTACTGGAATCAAAAAGTTCAAAAAAGCCAAAACATGATTTTTGGATATATTCGAGTGTATCGGGTGTGTTCGTGGCAAAAACACATTTCGTGATTCGCGCTGCGAACTTTTGTCAATTAATGCCAATATTGGCACACGAGGCTGCGATGTTTTCTACTGGAATCAAAAAGTTAAAAAAAACGCCAAAACATGATTTTTGGACATATTTGAGTGTATTGGGTGCGTTCGTGGCAAAAACTCACTTCGTGATTCGCGCGGCGAACTTTTGTCAATTAATGCTAATATTGGCACACGAGGGTGCGATGTTTTCTACTGGAATCAAAAAGTTCAAAAAACGCCAAAACATGATTTTTGGACATATTGGAGTGTATTGGGTGCATTCATGGCAAAAACTCACTTCGTGATTCGCGCGGCGATCTTTTGTCAATTAATGCCAATGTTGGCACACGAGGGTGCGATGTTTTCTACTGGAATCAAAAAGTTCAAAAAAGCCAAAACATGATTTTTGGACATATTGGAGTGTATCGGGTGTGTTCGTGGCAAAAACACATTTCGTGATTCGCGCGGCGAAATTTTGTCAAATATTGTCAATATTGGCATATATTGGTTCACACGGGTGTGATGTTTTTGACTGGAATGAAAATGTTCAAAAAGCACCAAAGCATGATTTTTGGACATATAGGAGTGTATTAGGTGCGTTCGTGGCAAAAACTCACCTCGTGATTCGCACGGCGTACTTTTGTCAATTAATGCCAATATTGGCACACGAGGCTGCGATGTTTTCTACTGGAATCAAAAAGTTAAAAAAAACGCCAAAACATGATTTTTGGACATATTTGAGTGTATTGGGTGCGTTCGTGGCAAAAACTCACTTCGTGATTCGCGCGGCGAACTTTTGTCAATTAATGCTAATATTGGCACACGAGGGTGCGATGTTTTCTACTGGAATCAAAAAGTTCAAAAAACGCCAAAACATGATTTTTGGACATATTGGAGTGTATTGGGTGCATTCATGGCAAAAACTCACTTCGTGATTCGCGCGGCGATCTTTTGTCAATTAATGCCAATGTTGGCACACGAGGGTGCGATGTTTTCTACTGGAATCAAAAAGTTCAAAAAAGCCAAAACATGATTTTTGGACATATTGGAGTGTATCGGGTGTGTTCGTGGCAAAAACACATTTCGTGATTCGCGCGGCGAAATTTTGTCAAATATTGTCAATATTGGCATATATTGGTTCACACGGGTGTGATGTTTTTGACTGGAATGAAAATGTTCAAAAAGCACCAAAGCATGATTTTTGGACATATAGGAGTGTATTAGGTGCGTTCGTGGCAAAAACTCACCTCGTGATTCGCACGGCGTACTTTTGTCAATTAATGCCAATATTGGCACACGAGGCTGCGATGTTTTCTACTGGAATCAAAAAGTTAAAAAAAACGCCAAAACATGATTTTTGGACATATTTGAGTGTATTGGGTGCGTTCGTGGCAAAAACTCACTTCGTGATTCGCGCGGCGAACTTTTGTCAATTAATGCTAATATTGGCACACGAGGGTGCGATGTTTTCTACTGGAATCAAAAAGTTCAAAAAACGCCAAAACATGATTTTTGGACATATTGGAGTGTATTGGGTGCATTCATGGCAAAAACTCACTTCGTGATTCGCGCGGCGATCTTTTGTCAATTAATGCCAATGTTGGCACACGAGGGTGCGATGTTTTCTACTGGAATCAAAAAGTTCAAAAAAGCCAAAACATGATTTTTGGACATATTGGAGTGTATCGGGTGTGTTCGTGGCAAAAACACATTTCGTGATTCGCGCGGCGAAATTTTGTCAAATATTGTCAATATTGGCATATATTGGTTCACACGGGTGTGATGTTTTTGACTGGAATGAAAATGTTCAAAAAGCACCAAAGCATGATTTTTGGACATATAGGAGTGTATTAGGTGCGTTCGTGGCAAAAACTCACCTCGTGATTCGCACGGCGTACTTTTGTCAATTAATGCCAATATTGGCACACGAGGCTGCGATGTTTTCTACTGTAATCAAAAAGATAAAAAAACGCCAAAATATGATTTTTGGACATATTGGAGTCTATTGGGTGCATTCATGGCAAAAACTCACTTCGTGTTTCGCGCGGTGAACTTTTGTCAATTAATGCCAATATTGGCACACGAGGGTGCGATGTTTTCTACTGGAATCAAAAAGTTCAAAAAAGGCAAAACATGATTTTTGGATATATTGGACTGTATCGGGTGTGTTCGTGGCAAAAACACATTTCGAGATTCGCGCGGCGAACTTTTGTCAAATAATGTCAATATTGGCATATATTGGCCCACACGGGTGCGATGTTTTTGACCATAATGAAAAAGTTCAAAATGCAACAAAACATGATTTTTGGACATATTTGAGTGTATTGGGTGCGTTCGTGGCAAAAACTCACTTCGCGATTCGCGCGGCGAACTTTTGTCAATTAATGCTAATATTAGGTGCGTTCGTGGCAAAAACTCACCTCGTGATTCGCACGGCGTACTTTTGTCAATTAATGCCAATATTGGCACACGAGGCTGCGATGTTTTCTACTGGAATCAAAAAGTTCAAAAAAGCCAAAACATGATTTTTGGATATATTGGAGTGTATCGGGTGTGTTCGTGGCAAAAACACATTTCGTGATTCGCGCTGCGAACTTTTGTCAATTAATGCCAATATTGGCACACGAGGCTGCGATGTTTTCTACTGGAATCAAAAAGTTAAAAAAAACGCCAAAACATGATTTTTGGACATATTTGAGTGTATTGGGTGCGTTCGTGGCAAAAACTCACTTCGTGATTCGCGCGGCGAACTTTTGTCAATTAATGCTAATATTGGCACACGAGGGTGCGATGTTTTCTACTGGAATCAAAAAGTTCAAAAAACGCCAAAACATGATTTTTGGACATATTGGAGTGTATTGGGTGCATTCATGGCAAAAACTCACTTCGTGATTCGCGCGGCGATCTTTTGTCAATTAATGCCAATGTTGGCACACGAGGGTGCGATGTTTTCTACTGGAATCAAAAAGTTCAAAAAAGCCAAAACATGATTTTTGGACATATTGGAGTGTATCGGGTGTGTTCGTGGCAAAAACACATTTCGTGATTCGCGCGGCGAAATTTTGTCAAATATTGTCAATATTGGCATATATTGGTTCACACGGGTGTGATGTTTTTGACTGGAATGAAAATGTTCAAAAAGCACCAAAGCATGATTTTTGGACATATAGGAGTGTATTAGGTGCGTTCGTGGCAAAAACTCACCTCGTGATTCGCACGGCGTACTTTTGTCAATTAATGCCAATATTGGCACACGAGGCTGCGATGTTTTCTACTGGAATCAAAAAGTTAAAAAAAACGCCAAAACATGATTTTTGGACATATTTGAGTGTATCGGGTGTGTTCGTGGCAAAAACACATTTCGTTATTTGCGCGGCGAAGTTTTGTCAATTAATGCCAATATTGGCACACGAGGGTGCGATGTTTTCTACTGGAATCAAAAAGTTCAAAAAAGCCAAAACATGATTTTTGGACATATTGGAGTGTATCGGGTGTGTTCGTGGCAAAAACACATTTCGTGATTCGCGCGGCGAAATTTTGTCAAATATTGTCAATATTGGCATATATTGGTTCACACGGGTGTGATGTTTTTGACTGGAATGAAAATGTTCAAAAAGCACCAAAGCATGATTTTTGGACATATAGGAGTGTATTAGGTGCGTTCGTGGCAAAAACTCACCTCGTGATTCGCACGGCGTACTTTTGTCAATTAATGCCAATATTGGCACACGAGGCTGCGATGTTTTCTACTGGAATCAAAAAGTTAAAAAAAACGCCAAAACATGATTTTTGGACATATTTGAGTGTATCGGGTGTGTTCGTGGCAAAAACACATTTCGTTATTTGCGCGGCGAAGTTTTGTCAATTAATGCCAATATTGGCACACGAGGGTGCGATGTTTTCTACTGGAATCAAAAAGTTCAAAAAAGCCAAAACATGATTTTTGGATATATTCGAGTGTATCGGGTGTGTTCGTGGCAAAAACACATTTCGTGATTCGCGCTGCGAACTTTTGTCAATTAATGCCAATATTGGCACACGAGGGTGCGATGTTTTCTACTGGAATCAAAAAGTTCAAAAAAGCCAAAACATGATTTTTGGATATATTGGAGTGTATCGGGTGTGTTCGTGGCAAAAACACATTTCGTGATTCGCGCTGCGAACTTTTGTCAATTAATGCTAATATTGGCACACGAGGGTGCGATGTTTTCTACTGGAATCAAAAAGTTAAAAAAAACGCCAAAACATGATTTTTGGACATATTTGAGTGTATTGGGTGCGTTCGTGGCAAAAACTCACTTCGTGATTCGCGCGGCGAACTTTTGTCAATTAATGCTAATATTGGCACACGAGGGTGCGATGTTTTCTACTGGAATCAAAAAGTTCAAAAAACGCCAAAACATGATTTTTGGACATATTGGAGTGTATTGGGTGCATTCATGGCAAAAACTCACTTCGTGATTCGCGCGGCGATCTTTTGTCAATTAATGCCAATGTTGGCACACGAGGGTGCGATGTTTTCTACTGGAATCAAAAAGTTCAAAAAAGCCAAAACATGATTTTTGGACATATTGGAGTGTATCGGGTGTGTTCGTGGCAAAAACACATTTCGTGATTCGCGCGGCGAAATTTTGTCAAATATTGTCAATATTGGCATATATTGGTTCACACGGGTGTGATGTTTTTGACTGGAATGAAAATGTTCAAAAAGCACCAAAGCATGATTTTTGGACATATAGGAGTGTATTAGGTGCGTTCGTGGCAAAAACTCACCTCGTGATTCGCACGGCGTACTTTTGTCAATTAATGCCAATATTGGCACACGAGGCTGCGATGTTTTCTACTGGAATCAAAAAGTTAAAAAAAACGCCAAAACATGATTTTTGGACATATTTGAGTGTATTGGGTGCGTTCGTGGCAAAAACTCACTTCGTGATTCGCGCGGCGAACTTTTGTCAATTAATGCTAATATTGGCACACGAGGGTGCGATGTTTTCTACTGGAATCAAAAAGTTCAAAAAACGCCAAAACATGATTTTTGGACATATTGGAGTGTATTGGGTGCATTCATGGCAAAAACTCACTTCGTGATTCGCGCGGCGATCTTTTGTCAATTAATGCCAATGTTGGCACACGAGGGTGCGATGTTTTCTACTGGAATCAAAAAGTTCAAAAAAGCCAAAACATGATTTTTGGACATATTGGAGTGTATCGGGTGTGTTCGTGGCAAAAACACATTTCGTGATTCGCGCGGCGAAATTTTGTCAAATATTGTCAATATTGGCATATATTGGTTCACACGGGTGTGATGTTTTTGACTGGAATGAAAATGTTCAAAAAGCACCAAAGCATGATTTTTGGACATATAGGAGTGTATTAGGTGCGTTCGTGGCAAAAACTCACCTCGTGATTCGCACGGCGTACTTTTGTCAATTAATGCCAATATTGGCACACGAGGCTGCGATGTTTTCTACTGTAATCAAAAAGATAAAAAAACGCCAAAATATGATTTTTGGACATATTGGAGTCTATTGGGTGCATTCATGGCAAAAACTCACTTCGTGTTTCGCGCGGTGAACTTTTGTCAATTAATGCCAATATTGGCACACGAGGGTGCGATGTTTTCTACTGGAATCAAAAAGTTCAAAAAAGGCAAAACATGATTTTTGGATATATTGGACTGTATCGGGTGTGTTCGTGGCAAAAACACATTTCGAGATTCGCGCGGCGAACTTTTGTCAAATAATGTCAATATTGGCATATATTGGCCCACACGGGTGCGATGTTTTTGACCATAATGAAAAAGTTCAAAATGCAACAAAACATGATTTTTGGACATATTTGAGTGTATTGGGTGCGTTCGTGGCAAAAACTCACTTCGCGATTCGCGCGGCGAACTTTTGTCAATTAATGCTAATATTAGGTGCGTTCGTGGCAAAAACTCACCTCGTGATTCGCACGGCGTACTTTTGTCAATTAATGCCAATATTGGCACACGAGGCTGCGATGTTTTCTACTGGAATCAAAAAGTTCAAAAAAGCCAAAACATGATTTTTGGATATATTGGAGTGTATCGGGTGTGTTCGTGGCAAAAACACATTTCGTGATTCGCGCTGCGTACTTTTGTCAATTAATGCCAATATTGGCACACGAGGCTGCGATGTTTTCTACTGGAATCAAAAAGTTAAAAAAAACGCCAAAACATGATTTTTGGACATATTTGAGTGTATTGGGTGCGTTCGTGGCAAAAACTCACTTCGTGATTCGCGCGGCGAACTTTTGTCAATTAATGCTAATATTGGCACACGAGGGTGCGATGTTTTCTACTGGAATCAAAAAGTTCAAAAAACGCCAAAACATGATTTTTGGACATATTGGAGTGTATTGGGTGCATTCATGGCAAAAACTCACTTCGTGATTCGCGCGGCGATCTTTTGTCAATTAATGCCAATGTTGGCACACGAGGGTGCGATGTTTTCTACTGGAATCAAAAAGTTCAAAAAAGCCAAAACATGATTTTTGGACATATTGGAGTGTATCGGGTGTGTTCGTGGCAAAAACACATTTCGTGATTCGCGCGGCGAAATTTTGTCAAATATTGTCAATATTGGCATATATTGGTTCACACGGGTGTGATGTTTTTGACTGGAATGAAAATGTTCAAAAAGCACCAAAGCATGATTTTTGGACATATAGGAGTGTATTAGGTGCGTTCGTGGCAAAAACTCACCTCGTGATTCGCACGGCGTACTTTTGTCAATTAATGCCAATATTGGCACACGAGGCTGCGATGTTTTCTACTGTAATCAAAAAGATAAAAAAACGCCAAAATATGATTTTTGGACATATTGGAGTCTATTGGGTGCATTCATGGCAAAAACTCACTTCGTGTTTCGCGCGGTGAACTTTTGTCAATTAATGCCAATATTGGCACACGAGGGTGCGATGTTTTCTACTGGAATCAAAAAGTTCAAAAAAGGCAAAACATGATTTTTGGATATATTGGACTGTATCGGGTGTGTTCGTGGCAAAAACACATTTCGAGATTCGCGCGGCGAACTTTTGTCAAATAATGTCAATATTGGCATATATTGGCCCACACGGGTGCGATGTTTTTGACCATAATGAAAAAGTTCAAAATGCAACAAAACATGATTTTTGGACATATTTGAGTGTATTGGGTGCGTTCGTGGCAAAAACTCACTTCGCGATTCGCGCGGCGAACTTTTGTCAATTAATGCTAATATTAGGTGCGTTCGTGGCAAAAACTCACCTCGTGATTCGCACGGCGTACTTTTGTCAATTAATGCCAATATTGGCACACGAGGCTGCGATGTTTTCTACTGGAATCAAAAAGTTCAAAAAAGCCAAAACATGATTTTTGGATATATTGGAGTGTATCGGGTGTGTTCGTGGCAAAAACACATTTCGTGATTCGCGCTGCGAACTTTTGTCAATTAATGCCAATATTGGCACACGAGGCTGCGATGTTTTCTACTGGAATCAAAAAGTTAAAAAAAACGCCAAAACATGATTTTTGGACATATTTGAGTGTATTGGGTGCGTTCGTGGCAAAAACTCACTTCGTGATTCGCGCGGCGAACTTTTGTCAATTAATGCTAATATTGGCACACGAGGGTGCGATGTTTTCTACTGGAATCAAAAAGTTCAAAAAACGCCAAAACATGATTTTTGGACATATTGGAGTGTATTGGGTGCATTCATGGCAAAAACTCACTTCGTGATTCGCGCGGCGATCTTTTGTCAATTAATGCCAATGTTGGCACACGAGGGTGCGATGTTTTCTACTGGAATCAAAAAGTTCAAAAAAGCCAAAACATGATTTTTGGACATATTGGAGTGTATCGGGTGTGTTCGTGGCAAAAACACATTTCGTGATTCGCGCGGCGAAATTTTGTCAAATATTGTCAATATTGGCATATATTGGTTCACACGGGTGTGATGTTTTTGACTGGAACGAAAATGTTCAAAAAGCACCAAAGCATGATTTTTGGACATATAGGAGTGTATTAGGTGCGTTCGTGGCAAAAACTCACCTCGTGATTCGCACGGCGTACTTTTGTCAATTAATGCCAATATTGGCACACGAGGCTGCGATGTTTTCTACTGGAATCAAAAAGTTAAAAAAAACGCCAAAACATGATTTTTGGACATATTTGAGTGTATCGGGTGTGTTCGTGGCAAAAACACATTTCGTTATTTGCGCGGCGAAGTTTTGTCAATTAATGCCAATATTGGCACACGAGGGTGCGATGTTTTCTACTGGAATCAAAAAGTTCAAAAAAGCCAAAACATGATTTTTGGACATATTGGAGTGTATCGGGTGTGTTCGTGGCAAAAACACATTTCGTGATTCGCGCGGCGAAATTTTGTCAAATATTGTCAATATTGGCATATATTGGTTCACACGGGTGTGATGTTTTTGACTGGAATGAAAATGTTCAAAAAGCACCAAAGCATGATTTTTGGACATATAGGAGTGTATAAGGTGCGTTCGTGGCAAAAACTCACCTCGTGATTCGCACGGCGTACTTTTGTCAATTAATGCCAATATTGGCACACGAGGCTGCGATGTTTTCTACTGGAATCAAAAAGTTCAAAAAAGCCAAAACATGATTTTTGGATATATTGGAGTGTATCGGGTGTGTTCGTGGCAAAAACACATTTCGTGATTCGCGCTGCGAACTTTTGTCAATTAATGCCAATATTGGCACACGAGGCTGCGATGTTTTCTACTGGAATCAAAAAGTTAAAAAAAACGCCAAAACATGATTTTTGGACATATTTGAGTGTATTGGGTGCGTTCGTGGCAAAAACTCACTTCGTGATTCGCGCGGCGAACTTTTGTCAATTAATGCTAATATTGGCACACGAGGGTGCGATGTTTTCTACTGGAATCAAAAAGTTCAAAAAACGCCAAAACATGATTTTTGGACATATTGGAGTGTATTGGGTGCATTCATGGCAAAAACTCACTTCGTGATTCGCGCGGCGATCTTTTGTCAATTAATGCCAATGTTGGCACACGAGGGTGCGATGTTTTCTACTGGAATCAAAAAGTTCAAAAAAGCCAAAACATGATTTTTGGACATATTGGAGTGTATCGGGTGTGTTCGTGGCAAAAACACATTTCGTGATTCGCGCGGCGAAATTTTGTCAAATATTGTCAATATTGGCATATATTGGTTCACACGGGTGTGATGTTTTTGACTGGAATGAAAATGTTCAAAAAGCACCAAAGCATGATTTTTGGACATATAGGAGTGTATAAGGTGCGTTCGTGGCAAAAACTCACCTCGTGATTCGCACGGCGTACTTTTGTCAATTAATGCCAATATTGGCACACGAGGCTGCGATGTTTTCTACTGGAATCAAAAAGTTCAAAAAAGCCAAAACATGATTTTTGGATATATTGGAGTGTATCGGGTGTGTTCGTGGCAAAAACACATTTCGTGATTCGCGCTGCGAACTTTTGTCAATTAATGCCAATATTGGCACACGAGGCTGCGATGTTTTCTACTGGAATCAAAAAGTTAAAAAAAACGCCAAAACATGATTTTTGGACATATTTGAGTGTATTGGGTGCGTTCGTGGCAAAAACTCACTTCGTGATTCGCGCGGCGAACTTTTGTCAATTAATGCTAATATTGGCACACGAGGGTGCGATGTTTTCTACTGGAATCAAAAAGTTCAAAAAACGCCAAAACATGATTTTTGGACATATTGGAGTGTATTGGGTGCATTCATGGCAAAAACTCACTTCGTGATTCGCGCGGCGATCTTTTGTCAATTAATGCCAATGTTGGCACACGAGGGTGCGATGTTTTCTACTGGAATCAAAAAGTTCAAAAAAGCCAAAACATGATTTTTGGACATATTGGAGTGTATCGGGTGTGTTCGTGGCAAAAACACATTTCGTGATTCGCGCGGCGAAATTTTGTCAAATATTGTCAATATTGGCATATATTGGTTCACACGGGTGTGATGTTTTTGACTGGAATGAAAATGTTCAAAAAGCACCAAAGCATGATTTTTGGACATATAGGAGTGTATTAGGTGCGTTCGTGGCAAAAACTCACCTCGTGATTCGCACGGCGTACTTTTGTCAATTAATGCCAATATTGGCACACGAGGCTGCGATGTTTTCTACTGGAATCAAAAAGTTCAAAAAAGCCAAAACATGATTTTTGGATATATTGGAGTGTATCGGGTGTGTTCGTGGCAAAAACACATTTCGTGATTCGCGCTGCGAACTTTTGTCAATTAATGCCAATATTGGCACACGAGGCTGCGATGTTTTCTACTGGAATCAAAAAGTTAAAAAAAACGCCAAAACATGATTTTTGGACATATTTGAGTGTATTGGGTGCGTTCGTGGCTAAAACTCACTTCGTGATTCGCGCGGCGAACTTTTGTCAATTAATGCTAATATTGGCACACGAGGGTGCGATGTTTTCTACTGGAATCAAAAAGTTCAAAAAACGCCAAAACATGATTTTTGGACATATTGGAGTGTATTGGGTGCATTCATGGCAAAAACTCACTTCGTGATTCGCGCGGCGATCTTTTGTCAATTAATGCCAATGTTGGCACACGAGGGTGCGATGTTTTCTACTGGAATCAAAAAGTTCAAAAAAGCCAAAACATGATTTTTGGACATATTGGAGTGTATCGGGTGTGTTCGTGGCAAAAACACATTTCGTGATTCGCGCGGCGAAATTTTGTCAAATATTGTCAATATTGGCATATATTGGTTCACACGGGTGTGATGTTTTTGACTGGAATGAAAATGTTCAAAAAGCACCAAAGCATGATTTTTGGACATATAGGAGTGTATTAGGTGCGTTCGTGGCAAAAACTCACCTCGTGATTCGCACGGCGTACTTTTGTCAATTAATGCCAATATTGGCACACGAGGCTGCGATGTTTTCTACTGGAATCAAAAAGTTCAAAAAAGCCAAAACATGATTTTTGGATATATTGGAGTGTATCGGGTGTGTTCGTGGCAAAAACACATTTCGTGATTCGCGCTGCGAACTTTTGTCAATTAATGCCAATATTGGCACACGAGGCTGCGATGTTTTCTACTGGAATCAAAAAGTTAAAAAAAACGCCAAAACATGATTTTTGGACATATTTGAGTGTATGGGGTGCGTTCGTGGCAAAAACTCACTTCGTGATTCGCGCGGCGAACTTTTGTCAATTAATGCTAATATTGGCACACGAGGGTGCGATGTTTTCTACTGGAATCAAAAAGTTCAAAAAAGCCAAAACATGACTTTTGGACATATTTCAGTGTATCGGGTGTGTTCGTGGCAAAAACACATTTTGTGATTCGCGCGGCGAACTTTTGTCAATTAATGCCAATGTTGGCACACGAGGGTGCGATGTTTTTGACCGGAATCAAAAAGTTCAAAAACGCCAAAACATGATTTTTGGACATATTGGAGTATATCGGGTGTGTTCGTGGCAAAAACACATTACGTGATTCGCGAGGCGAACTTTTGTCAAATAATGTCAATATTGACAGCCCACACGGGTGCAATGTTTTTGACCGCAATGAAAATGTTCAAAAAGCACCAAAGCATGATTTTTGGACATATTGGAGTGTATTGGGTGCGTTCGTGGCAAAAACTCACTTCGTGATATGTGCGGCGAACTTTTGTCAATTAATGCCAATGTTGGCACACGAGGGTGTGATGTTTTTGACCGGAATCAAAAAAGTTCAAAAAACGCCAAAACATGATTTTTGGACATACTGGAGTGTATTGGGTGCGTTCGTGCCAAAAACTCACTTCATAATTCGCGCGGCGAACTTTTGTCAATTACTGCCAATGTTGGCACACGAGGGTTCGATGTTTTTGACCGGAATCAAAAAGTTCAAAAAACGTCAACACATGATATTTGGACATATTGGACTGTATTGGGTGCGTTCGTGGCAAAAACTCACTTCGTGATTCGCGCGGAGAACTTTTGTCAATTAATGCCAATATTGGTATATATTGGCCCACACAGGTGCGATGTTTTTGACCGTAATGAAAAAGTTCAAAAAGCAAAAAAACATGATATTTGGATATATTGGAGTGTATTGGGTGCGTTCGTGGCAAAAACTCACTTCGTGATTCGCGCGGCTAACTTTTGTCAATTAATGGCAATATTGGCACCCGAGGGTGCGATGTTTTCTACTGGAATCAAAAAGTTCAAAAAACGCCAAAACATGATTTTTGGACATATTGGAGTGTATCGGGTGTGTTCGTGGCAAAAACACATTACGTGATTCGCGCGGCGAACTTTTGTCAAATAATGTCAATATTGACAGCCCACACGGTTGCAATGTTTTTGACCGGAATGAAAATGTTCAAAAAGCACTAAAGCATGATTTTTGGACATATTGGAGTGTATTGGGTGCGTTCGTGGCAAAAACTCACTTCGTGATACGTGCGGCGAACTTTTGTCAATTAATGCCAATGTTGGCACACGAGGGTGCGATGTTTTTGACCGGAATCAAAAAGTTCAAAAACGCCAAAACGTGATTTTTGGACATATTGGAGTATATCGGGTTTGTTCGTGGCAAAAACACATTACGTGATTCATGTGGCGAACTTTTGTCAAATAATGTCAATATTGACAGCCCACACGGGTGCGATGTTTTTGACCGGAATGAAAATGTTCAAAAAGCACTAAAGCATGATTTTTGGACATATTGGAGTGTATTGGCTGCGTTCGTGGCAAAAACTCAGTTCGTGATACGTGCGGCGAACTTTTGTCAATTAATGCCAATGTTGGCACACGAGGGTGCGATGTTTTTGACCGGAATCAAAAAAGTTCAAAAAACGCCAACACATGAATTTTGGACATACTGGAGTGTATTGGGTGCGTTCGTGTCAAAAACTCACTTCGAGATTCGCGCAGAGAACTTTTGTCAATTAATGCCAATATTGGTATATATTGGCCCACACAGGTGCGATGTTTTTGACCGTAATGAAAAAGTTCAAAAAGCAAAAAAAACATGATTTTCGGACATATTGGAGTGTATTGGGTGAGTTCGTGGCAAAAACTCACTTCGTGATTCGCGCGGCGAACTTTTGTCAATTAATGCCAAAGTTTGCACACGAGGGTGCGATGTTTTTGACCGGAATCAAAAAGTTCAAAAAACGCCAACACATGATTTTTGGACATATTGGGGTATATCGGGTGTGTTCGTGGCAAAAACACATTACGTGATTCGCGCGGCGAACTTTTGTCAAATAATGTCAATATTGACAGCCCACACGGGTGCGATGTTTTCGACCCGAATGAAAATGTTCAAAAAGCACCAAAGCATGATTTTTGGACATATTGGAGTGTATGGGGTGCGTTCGTGGCAAAAACTCACTTCGTGATTCGCGCGGCGAACTTTTGTCACTAAATGCCAATGTTAGCACACGAGGGTGCGATGTTTTTGATAGGAATCGAAAAGTTTAAAATAGCCAAAACATGATTTTTGGACATATTGGAGTATATCGGGTGTGTTCGTGGCAAAAACACATTACGTGATTCGCGCGGCGAACTTTTTTTCAAATAATGTCAATATTGACAGCCCACACGGGTGCGATGGTTTTGACCGGAATGAAAATGTTCAAAAAGCACCAAAGCATGATTTTTGGACATATTGGAGTGTATTGGGTGCGTTCGTGGCAAAAACTCACTTCGTGATACGTGCGGCGAACTTTTGTCAATTAATGCCAATGTTGGCACACGAGGGTTCGATGTTTTTGACCGGAATCAAAAAGTTCAAAAAACGCCAACACATGATTTTTGGACATATTGGTGTGTATCGGGTATGTTCGTGGCAAACACACATTACGTGATTTGCGCGGCGAACTTTTGTCAAATAGTGTCAATATTGACAGCCCACACGGGTGCGATGCTTTTGACCGGAATGAAAATGTTCAAAAAGCACCAAAGCATGATTTTTGGACATATTGGAGTGTATTGGGTGCGTTCGGGGCAAAAACTCACTTCGTGATACGTGCGGCGAACTTTTGTCAATTAATGCCAATGTTGGCACACGAGGGTGCGATGTTTTTGACCGGAATCAAAAAAGTTCAAAAAACGCCAAAACATGATTTTTGGACATATTGGAGTATATCGGGTGTGTTCGTGGCAAAAACACATTACGTGATTTGCGCGGCAAACTTTTGTCAAATAATGTCAATATTGACAGCCCACACGGGTGCGATGTTTTTGATCGGAATGAAAATCTTCAAAAAGCACTAAAGCATGATTTTTGGACATATTGGAGTGTATTGGGTGCGTTCGTGGCAAAAACTCACTTCGTGATTCGCGCGGCGAACTTTTGTCAATTAATGCCAATGTTAGCACACGAGGGTGCGATGTTTTTGAGCGGAATCAAAAAGTTCAAAAACGCCAAAACATGATTTTTGGACATATTGGAGTGTATCGGGTGTGTTCGTGGCAAAAACTCACTTCGTGATACGTGCGGCGAACTTTTTTTCAAATAATGTCAATATTGACGGCCCACACGGGTGCGATGTTTTTGACCGGAATGAAAATGTTCAAAAAGCACCAAAGCAAGATTTTTGGACATATTGGAGTGTATTGGGTGCGTTCGTGGCAAAAACTCACTTCGTGATACTTGCGGCGAACTTTTGTCAATTAATGCCAATGTTGGCACACGAGGGTTCGATGTTTTTGACCGGAATCAAAAAGTTCAAAAAACGCCAACACATGATTTTTGGACATATTGGAGTGTATCGGGTTTGTTCGTGGCAAAAACACATTACGTGATTTGCGCGGCGAACTTTTGTCAAATAATGTCAATATTGACAGCCCACACGGGTGCGATGCTTTTGACCGGAATGAAAATGTTCAAAAAGCTCCAAAGCATGATTTTTGGACATATTGGAGTGTATTGGGTGCGTTCGTGGCAAAAACTCACTTCGTGATACGTGCGGCGAACTTTTGTCAATTAATGCCAATGTTGGCACACGAGGGTGCGATGTTTTTGACCGGAATCAAAAAGTTCAAAAACGCCAAAACATGATTTTTGGACATATTGGAGTGTATTGAGTGCGTTCGTGGCAAAAACTCACTTCGTGATACGTGCGGCGAACTTTTGTCAATTAATGCCAATGTTGGCACACGAGGGTTCGATGTTTTTGACCGGAATGACAAAGTTAAAAAAGCACCACAACATGATTTTTAGACATATTGGAGTGTATTTGGTGCGTTCGTGGCAAAAACTCACTTCGTGATTCGTGCGGCGAACTTTTGTCAATAAATGCCAATATTGGCACACGAGGGTGCGATGCTTTTGGCCGGAATTAAAAAGTTCAAAAAAGCCAAGACATGAATTTTTGGACATATTGGAGTGTATTTGGTGCGTTCGTGGCAAAAACTCACTTCGTCATTCGTGCGGCGAACTTTTGTCAATAAATGCCAATATTGGCACACGAGGGTGCGATGTTTTTTTCCAGAATAAAAAAGTTCAAAAAAGGCAAAACATCATTTTTGGACATATTGGAGTGTATTGGGTGCGTTCGTGTCAAAAACTCACTTCGTGGTTCGCGCGGCGAAGTTTTGTCAATTAATTCCAATATTGGTATATATTGGCCCACACAGGTGCGATGTTTTTGACCGGAATGACAAAGTTAAAAAAGCACCACAACATGATTTTTAGACATATTGGAGTGTATTTGGTGCGTTCGTGGCAAAAACTCACTTCGTGATTCGTGCGGCGAACTTTTGTCAATAAATGCCAATATTGGCACACGAGGGTGCGATGCTTTTGGCCGGAATTAAAAAGTTCAAAAAAGCCAAGACATGAATTTTTGGACATATTGGAGTGTATTTGGTGCGTTCGTGGCAAAAACTCACTTCGTCATTCGTGCGACGAACTTTTGTCAATAAATGCCAATATTGGCACACGAGGGTGCGATGTTTTTTTCCAGAATAAAAAAGTTCAAAAAAGGCAAAACATCATTTTTGGACATATTGGAGTGTATTGGGTGCGTTCGTGTCAAAAACTCACTTCGTGGTTCGCGCGGCGAAGTTTTGTCAATTAATGCCAATATTGGTATATATTGGCCCACACAGGTGCGATGTTTTTAACCGGAATGACAAAGTTAAAAAAGCACCACAACATGATTTTTAGACATATTGGAGTGTATTTGGTGCGTTCGTGGCAAAAACTCACTTCGTGATTCGTGCGGCGAACTTTTGTCAATAAATGCCAATATTGGCACACGAGGGTGCGATGTTTTTTTCCAGAATAAAAAAGTTCAAAAAAGGCAAAACATGATTTTTGGACATATTGGAGTGTATTGGGTGCGTTCGTGTCAAAAACTCACTTCGTGGTTCGCGCGGCGAAGTTTTGTCAATTAATTCCAATATTGGTATATATTGGCCCACACAGGTGCGATGTTTTTGACCGGAATGAAAAAGTTAAAAAAGCACCACAACATGATTTTTAGACATATTGGAGTGTATTGGGTGCGTTCGTGGCAAAAACACCCTTCGTGATTCGCGCGGCGAACTTTTGTCAATTAATGCCATAGTTGGCACACGAGGGTGCGATGTTTTTGACTAGAATCAAAAAGTTCAAAAAAGCCAGAACATGATTTTTGGACATATTGGATTGTATTTGGCGCGTTCGTGGCAAAAACTCACTTCGTAATTCGTGCGGCGAACTTTTGTCAATAAATGCCAATATTGGCACACGAGGGTGCGATGTTTTTTTCCAGAATAAAAAAGTTCAAAAAAGGCAAAACATGATTTTTGGACATATTGGAGTGTATTGGGTGCGTTCGTGTCAAAAACTCACTTCGTGGTTCGCGTGGCGAAGTTTTGTCAATTAATGCCAATATTGGTATATATTGGCCCACACAGGTGCGATGTTTTTGACCGGAATGACAAAGTTAAAAAAGCACCACAACATGATTTTTAGACATATTGGAGTGTATTTGGTGCGTTCGTGGCAAAAACTCACTTCGTGATTCGTGCGGCGAACTTTTGTCAATAAATGCCAATATTGGCACACGAGGGTGCGATGTTTTTTTCTAGAATAAAAAAGTTCAAAAAAGGCAAAACATGATTTTTGGACATATTGGAGTGTATTGGGTGCGTTCGTGGCAAAAACTCACTTCGTGATTCGTGCGGCGAACTTTTGTCAATAAATGCCAATATTGGCACACGAGGGTGCGATGTTTTTTTCTAGAATAAAAAAGTTCAAAAAAGGCAAAACATGATTTTTGGACATATTGGAGTGTATTGGGTGCGTTCGTGTCAAAAACTCACTTCGTGGTTCGCGCGGCGAAGTTTTGTCAATTAATGCCAATATTGGTATATATTGGCCCACACAGGTGCGATGTTTTTGACCGGAATGACAAAGTTAAAAAAGCACCACAACATGATTTTTAGACATATTGGAGTGTATTTGGTGCGTTCGTGGCAAAAACTCACTTCGTGATTCGTGCGGCGAACTTTTGTCAATAAATGCCAATATTGGCACACGAGGGTGCGATGTTTTTTTCCAGAATAAAAAAGTTCAAAAAAGGCAAAACATGATTTTTGGACATATTGGAGTCTATTGGGTGCGTTCGTGGCAAAAACACCCTTCGTGATTCGCGCGGCGAACTTTTGTCAATTAATGCCATAGTTGGCACACGAGGGTGCGATGTTTTTGACTAGAATCAAAAAGTTCAAAAAAGCCAGAACATGATTTTTGGACATATTGGAGTGTATTGGGTGCGTTCGTGTCAAAAACTCACTTCGTGGTTCGCGCGGCGAAGTTTTGTCAATTAATGCCAATATTGGTATATATTGGCCCACACAGGTGCGATGTTTTTGACCGGAATGACAAAGTTAAAAAAGCACCACAACTTGATTTTTAGACATATTGGAGTGTATTTGGTGCGTTCGTGGCAAAAACTCACTTCGTGATTCGTGCGGCGAACTTTTGTCAATAAATGCCAATATTGGCACACGAGGGTGCGATGCTTTTGGCCGGAATTAAAAAGTTCAAAAAAGCCAAGACATGAATTTTTGGACATATTGGAGTGTATTTGGTGCGTTCGTGGCAAAAACTCACTTCGTCATTCGTGCGGCGAACTTTTGTCAATAAATGCCAATATTGGCACACGAGGGTGCGATGTTTTTTTCCAGAATAAAAAAGTTCAAAAAAGGCAAAACATCATTTTTGGACATATTGGAGTGTATTGGGTGCGTTCGTGTCAAAAACTCACTTCGTGGTTCGCGCGGCGAAGTTTTGTCAATTAATGCCAATATTGGTATATATTGGCCCACACAGGTGCGATGTTTTTGACCGGAATGAAAAAGTTAAAAAAGCACCACAACATGATTTTTAGACATATTGGAGTGTATTGGGTGCGTTCGTGGCAAAAACACCCTTCGTGATTCGCGCGGCGAACTTTTGTCAATTAATGCCATAGTTGGCACACGAGGGTGCGATGTTTTTGACTAGAATAAAAAAGTTCAAAAATGCCAGAACATGATTTTTGGACATATTGGAGTGTATTGGGTGCGTTCGTGTCAAAAACTCACTTCGTGGTTCGCGCGGCGAAGTTTTGTCAATTAATGCCAATATTGGTATATATTGGCCCACACAGGTGCGATGTTTTTGACCGGAATGACAAAGTTAAAAAAGCACCACAACATGATTTTTAGACATATTGGAGTGTATTTGGTGCGTTCGTGGCAAAAACTCACTTCGTGATTCGTGCGGCGAACTTTTGTCAATAAATGCCAATATTGGCACACGAGGGTGCGATGTTTTTGACTAGAATAAAAAAGTTCAAAAATGCCAGAACATGATTTTTGGACATATTGGAGTGTATTGGGTGCGTTCGTGTCAAAAACTCACTTCGTGGTTCGCGCGGCGAAGTTTTGTCAATTAATGCCAATATTGGTATATATTGGCCCACACAGGTGCGATGTTTTTGACCGGAATGACAAAGTTAAAAAAGCACCACAACATGATTTTTAGACATATTGGAGTGTATTGGGTGCGTTCGTGTCAAAAACTCACTTCGTGGTTCGCGCGGCGAAGTTTTGTCAATTAATGCCAATATTGGTATATATTGGCCCACACAGGTGTGATGTTTTTGACCGGAATGACAAAGTTAAAAAAGCACCACAACATGATTTTTAGACATATTGGAGTGTATTGGGTGCGTTCGTGGCAAAAACACCCTTCGTGATTCGCGCGGCGAACTTTTGTCAATTAATGCCATAGTTGGCACACGAGGGTGCGATGTTTTTGACTAGAATCAAAAAGTTCAAAAAAGCCAGAACATGATTTTTGGACATATTGGAGTGTATTGGGTGCGTTCGTGGCAAAAACTCACTTCGTCATTCGTGCGGCGAACTTTTGTCAATAAATGCCAATATTGGCACACGAGGGTGCGATGTTTTTTTCCAGAATAAAAAAGTTCAAAAAAGGCAAAACATCATTTTTGGACATATTGGAGTGTATTGGGTGCGTTCGTGTCAAAAACTCACTTCGTGGTTCGCGCGGCGAAGTTTTGTCAATTTATTCCAATATTGGTATATATTGGCCCACACAGGTGCGATGTTTTTGACCGGAATGAAAAAGTTAAAAAAGCACCACAACATGATTTTTAGACATATTGGAGTGTATTGGGTGCGTTCGTGGCAAAAACACCCTTCGTGATTCGCGCGGCGAACTTTTGTCAATTAATGCCATAGTTGGCACACGAGGGTGCGATGTTTTTGACTAGAATCAAAAAGTTCAAAAATGCCAGAACATGATTTTTGGACATATTGGAGTGTATTGGGTGCGTTCGTGTCAAAAACTCACTTCGTGGTTCGCGCGGCGAAGTTTTGTCAATTAATGCCAATATTGGTATATATTGGCCCACACAGGTGCGATGTTTTTGACCGGAATGACAAAGTTAAAAAAGCACCACAACATGATTTTTAGACATATTGGAGTGTATTTGGTGCGTTCGTGGCAAAAACTCACTTCGTGATTCGTGCGGCGAACTTTTGCCAATAAATGCCAATATTGGCACACGAGGGTGCGATGCTTTTGGCCGGAATTAAAAAGTTCAAAAAAAGCCAAGACATGAATTTTTGGACATATTGGAGTGTATTTGGTGCGTTCGTGGCAAAAACTCACTTCGTCATTCGTGCGGCGAACTTTTGTCAATAAATGCCAATATTGGCACACGAGGGTGCGATGTTTTTTTCCAGAATAAAAAAGTTCAAAAAAGGCAAAACATCATTTTTGGACATATTGGAGTGTATTGGGTGCGTTCGTGTCAAAAACTCACTTCGTGGTTCGCGCGGCGAAGTTTTGTCAATTAATGCCAATATTGGTATATATTGGCCCACACAGGTGCGATGTTTTTGACCGGAATGACAAAGTTAAAAAAGCACCACAACATGATTTTTAGACATATTGGAGTGTATTTGGTGCGTTCGTGGCAAAAACTCACTTCGTGATTCGTGCGGCGAACTTTTGTCAATAAATGCCAATATTGGCACACGAGGGTGCGATGTTTTTTTCTAGAATAAAAAAGTTCAAAAAAGGCAAAACATGATTTTTGGACATATTGGAGTGTATTGGGTGCGTTCGTGGCAAAAACTCACTTCGTGATTCGTGCGGCGAACTTTTGTCAATAAATGCCAATATTGGCACACGAGGGTGCGATGTTTTTTTCTAGAATAAAAAAGTTCAAAAAAGGCAAAACATGATTTTTGGACATATTGGAGTGTATTGGGTGCGTTCGTGTCAAAAACTCACTTCGTGGTTCGCGCGGCGAAGTTTTGTCAATTAATGCCAATATTGGTATATATTGGCCCACACAGGTGCGATGTTTTTGACCGGAATGACAAAGTTAAAAAAGCACCACAACATGATTTTTAGACATATTGGAGTGTATTTGGTGCGTTCGTGGCAAAAACTCACTTCGTGATTCGTGCGGCGAACTTTTGTCAATAAATGCCAATATTGGCACACGAGGGTGCGATGTTTTTGACTAGAATAAAAAAGTTCAAAAATGCCAGAACATGATTTTTGGACATATTGGAGTGTATTGGGTGCGTTCGTGTCAAAAACTCACTTCGTGGTTCGCGCGGCGAAGTTTTGTCAATTAATGCCAATATTGGTATATATTGGCCCACACAGGTGCGATGTTTTTGACCGGAATGACAAAGTTAAAAAAGCACCACAACATGATTTTTAGACATATCGGAGTGTATTGGGTGCGTTCGTGTCAAAAACTCACTTCGTGGTTCGCGCGGCGAAGTTTTGTCAATTAATGCCAATATTGGTATATATTGGCCCACACAGGTGTGATGTTTTTGACCGGAATGACAAAGTTAAAAAAGCACCACAACATGATTTTTAGACATATTGGAGTGTATTGGGTGCGTTCGTGGCAAAAACACCCTTCGTGATTCGCGCGGCGAACTTTTGTCAATTAATGCCATAGTTGGCACACGAGGGTGCGATGTTTTTGACTAGAATCAAAAAGTTCAAAAAAGCCAGAACATGATTTTTGGACATATTGGAGTGTATTGGGTGCGTTCGTGGCAAAAACTCACTTCGTCATTCGTGCGGCGAACTTTTGTCAATAAATGCCAATATTGGCACACGAGGGTGCGATGTTTTTTTCCAGAATAAAAAAGTTCAAAAAAGGCAAAACATCATTTTTGGACATATTGGAGTGTATTGGGTGCGTTCGTGTCAAAAACTCACTTCGTGGTTCGCGCGGCGAAGTTTTGTCAATTTATTCCAATATTGGTATATATTGGCCCACACAGGTGCGATGTTTTTGACCGGAATGAAAAAGTTAAAAAAGCACCACAACATGATTTTTAGACATATTGGAGTGTATTGGGTGCGTTCGTGGCAAAAACACCCTTCGTGATTCGCGCGGCGAACTTTTGTCAATTAATGCCATAGTTGGCACACGAGGGTGCGATGTTTTTGACTAGAATCAAAAAGTTCAAAAATGCCAGAACATGATTTTTGGACATATTGGAGTGTATTGGGTGCGTTCGTGTCAAAAACTCACTTCGTGGTTCGCGCGGCGAAGTTTTGTCAATTAATGCCAATATTGGTATATATTGGCCCACACAGGTGCGATGTTTTTGACCGGAATGACAAAGTTAAAAAAGCACCACAACATGATTTTTAGACATATTGGAGTGTATTTGGTGCGTTCGTGGCAAAAACTCACTTCGTGATTCGTGCGGCGAACTTTTGCCAATAAATGCCAATATTGGCACACGAGGGTGCGATGCTTTTGGCCGGAATTAAAAAGTTCAAAAAAAGCCAAGACATGAATTTTTGGACATATTGGAGTGTATTTGGTGCGTTCGTGGCAAAAACTCACTTCGTCATTCGTGCGGCGAACTTTTGTCAATAAATGCCAATATTGGCACACGAGGGTGCGATGTTTTTTTCCAGAATAAAAAAGTTCAAAAAAGGCAAAACATCATTTTTGGACATATTGGAGTGTATTGGGTGCGTTCGTGTCAAAAACTCACTTCGTGGTTCGCGCGGCGAAGTTTTGTCAATTAATGCCAATATTGGTATATATTGGCCCACACAGGTGCGATGTTTTTGACCGGAATGACAAAGTTAAAAAAGCACCACAACATGATTTTTAGACATATTGGAGTGTATTTGGTGCGTTCGTGGCAAAAACTCACTTCGTGATTCGTGCGGCGAACTTTTGTCAATAAATGCCAATATTGGCACACGAGGGTGCGATGTTTTTTTCTAGAATAAAAAAGTTCAAAAAAGGCAAAACATGATTTTTGGACATATTGGAGTGTATTGGGTGCGTTCGTGGCAAAAACTCACTTCGTGATTCGTGCGGCGAACTTTTGTCAATAAATGCCAATATTGGCACACGAGGGTGCGATGTTTTTTTCTAGAATAAAAAAGTTCAAAAAAGGCAAAACATGATTTTTGGACATATTGGAGTGTATTGGGTGCGTTCGTGTCAAAAACTCACTTCGTGGTTCGCGCGGCGAAGTTTTGTCAATTAATGCCAATATTGGTATATATTGGCCCACACAGGTGCGATGTTTTTGACCGGAATGACAAAGTTAAAAAAGCACCACAACATGATTTTTAGACATATTGGAGTGTATTTGGTGCGTTCGTGGCAAAAACTCACTTCGTGATTCGTGCGGCGAACTTTTGTCAATAAATGCCAATATTGGCACACGAGGGTGCGATGTTTTTTTCTAGAATAAAAAAGTTCAAAAAAGGCAAAACATGATTTTTGGACATATTGGAGTGTATTGGGTGCGTTCTGTCAATTAATGCCATAGTTGGCACACGAGGGTGCGATGTTTTTGACTAGAATCAAAAAGTTCAAAAAAGCCAGAACATGATTTTTGGACATATTGGAGTGTATTGGGTGCGTTCGTGGCAAAAACTCACTTCGTCATTCGTGCGGCGAACTTTTGTCAATAAATGCCAATATTGGCACACGAGGGTGCGATGTTTTTTTCCAGAATAAAAAAGTTCAAAAAAGGCAAAACATCATTTTTGGACATATTGGAGTGTATTGGGTGCGTTCGTGTCAAAAACTCACTTCGTGGTTCGCGCGGCGAAGTTTTGTCAATTTATTCCAATATTGGTATATATTGGCCCACACAGGTGCGATGTTTTTGACCGGAATGAAAAAGTTAAAAAAGCACCACAACATGATTTTTAGACATATTGGAGTGTATTGGGTGCGTTCGTGGCAAAAACACCCTTCGTGATTCGCGCGGCGAACTTTTGTCAATTAATGCCATAGTTGGCACACGAGGGTGCGATGTTTTTGACTAGAATCAAAAAGTTCAAAAATGCCAGAACATGATTTTTGGACATATTGGAGTGTATTGGGTGCGTTCGTGTCAAAAACTCACTTCGTGGTTCGCGCGGCGAAGTTTTGTCAATTAATGCCAATATTGGTATATATTGGCCCACACAGGTGCGATGTTTTTGACCGGAATGACAAAGTTAAAAAAGCACCACAACATGATTTTTAGACATATTGGAGTGTATTTGGTGCGTTCGTGGCAAAAACTCACTTCGTGATTCGTGCGGCGAACTTTTGTCAATAAATGCCAATATTGGCACACGAGGGTGCGATGCTTTTGGCCGGAATTAAAAAGTTCAAAAAAGCCAAGACATGAATTTTTGGACATATTGGAGTGTATTGGGTGCGTTCGTGGCAAAAACTCACTTCGTGATTCGTGCGGCGAACTTTTGTCAATAAATGCCAATATTGGCACACGAGGGTGCGATGTTTTTTTCTAGAATAAAAAAGTTCAAAAAAGGCAAAACATGATTTTTGGACATATTGGAGTGTATTGGGTGCGTTCGTGTCAAAAACTCACTTCGTGGTTCGCGCGGCGAAGTTTTGTCAATTAATGCCAATATTGGTATATATTGGCCCACACAGGTGCGATGTTTTTGACCGGAATGACAAAGTTAAAAAAGCACCACAACATGATTTTTAGACATATTGGAGTGTATTTGGTGCGTTCGTGGCAAAAACTCACTTCGTGATTCGTGCGGCGAACTTTTGTCAATAAATGCCAATATTGGCACACGAGGGTGCGATGCTTTTGGCCGGAATTAAAAAGTTCAAAAAAGCCAAGACATGAATTTTTGGACATATTGGAGTGTATTTGGTGCGTTCGTGGCAAAAACTCACTTCGTCATTCGTGCGGCGAACTTTTGTCAATAAATGCCAATATTGGCACACGAGGGTGCGATGTTTTTTTCCAGAATAAAAAAGTTCAAAAAAGGCAAAACATCATTTTTGGACATATTGGAGTGTATTGGGTGCGTTCGTGTCAAAAACTCATTTCGTGGTTCGCGCGGCGAAGTTTTGTCAATTAATTCCAATATTGGTATATATTGGCCCACACAGGTGCGATGTTTTTGACCGGAATGAAAAAGTTAAAAAAGCACCACAACATGATTTTTAGACATATTGGAGTGTATTGGGTGCGTTCGTGGCAAAAACACCCTTCGTGATTCGCGAGGCGAACTTTTGTCAATTAATGCCATAGTTGGCACACGAGGGTGCGATGTTTTTGACTAGAATCAAAAAGATCAAAAAAGCCAGAACATGATTTTTGGACATATTGGAGTGTATTGGGTGCGTTCGTGTCAAAAACTCACTTTGTGGTTCGCGCGGCGAAGTTTTGTCAATTAATGCCAATATTGGTATATATTGGCCCACACAGGTGCGATGTTTTTGACCGGAATGACAAAGTTAAAAAAGCACCACAACATGATTTTTAGACATATTGGAGTGTATTTGGTGCGTTCGTGGCAAAAACTCACTTCGTGATTCGTGCGGCGAACTTTTGTCAATAAATGCCAATATTGGTATATATTGGCCCACACAGGTGCGATGTTTTTGACCGGAATGACAAAGTTAAAAAAGCACCACAACATGATTTTTAGACATATTGGAGTGTATTTGGTGCGTTCGTGGCAAAAACTCACTTCGTGATTCGTGCGGCGAACTTTTGTCAATAAATGCCAATATTGGCACACGAGGGTGCGATGTTTTTTTCTAGAATAAAAAAGTTCAAAAAAGGCAAAACATGATTTTTGGACATATTGGAGTGTATTGGGTGCGTTCGTGGCAAAAACTCACTTCGTGATTCGTGCGGCGAACCTTTGTCAATAAATGCCAATATTGGCACACGAGGGTGCGATGTTTTTTTCCAGAATAAAAAAGTTCAAAAAAGGCAAAACATCATTTTTGGACATATTGGAGTGTATTGGGTGCGTTCGTGTCAAAAACTCACTTCGTGGTTCGCGCGGCGAAGTTTTGTCAATTTATTCCAATATTGGTATATATTGGCCCACACAGGTGCGATGTTTTTGACCGGAATGAAAAAGTTAAAAAAGCACCACAACATGATTTTTAGACATATTGGAGTGTATTGGGTGCGTTCGTGGCAAAAACACCCTTCGTGATTCGCGCGGCGAACTTTTGTCAATTAATGCCATAGTTGGCACATGAGGGTGCGATGTTTTTCACTAGAATCAAAAAGTTCAAAAAAGCCAGAACATGATTTTTGGACATATTGGAGTGTATTGGGTGCGTTCGTGGCAAAAACTCACTTCGTCATTCGTGCGGCGAACTTTTGTCAATAAATGCCAATATTGGCACACGAGGGTGCGATGTTTTTTTCCAGAATAAAAAAGTTCAAAAAAGGCAAAACATCATTTTTGGACATATTGGAGTGTATTGGGTGCGTTCGTGTCAAAAACTCATTTCGTGGTTCGCGCGGCGAAGTTTTGTCAATTAATTCCAATATTGGTATATATTGGCCCACACAGGTGCGATGTTTTTGACCGGAATGAAAAAGTTAAAAAAGCACCACAACATGATTTTTAGACATATTGGAGTGTATTGGGTGCGTTCGTGGCAAAAACACCCTTCGTGATTCGCGAGGCGAACTTTTGTCAATTAATGCCATAGTTGGCACACGAGGGTGCGATGTTTTTGACTAGAATCAAAAAGATCAAAAAGCCAGAACATGATTTTTGGACATATTGGAGTGTATTGGGTGCGTTCGTGTCAAAAACTCACTTCGTGGTTCGCGCGGCGAAGTTTTGTCAATTAATGCCAATATTGGTATATATTGGCCCACACAGGTGCGATGTTTTTGACCGGAATGACAAAGTTAAAAAAGCACCACAACATGATTTTTAGACATATTGGAGTGTATTTGGTGCGTTCGTGGCAAAAACTCACTTCGTGATTCGTGCGGCGAACTTTTGTCAATAAATGCCAATATTGGCACACGAGGGTGCGATGTTTTTTTCTAGAATAAAAAAGTTCAAAAAAGGCAAAACATGATTTTTGGACATATTGGAGTGTATTGGGTGCGTTCGTGGCAAAAACTCACTTCGTGGTTCGCGCGGCGAAGTTTTGTCAATTAATGCCAATATTGGTATATATTGGCCCACACAGGTGCGATGTTTTTGACCGGAATGACAAAGTTAAAAAAGCACCACAACATGATTTTTAGACATATTGGAGTGTATTGGGTGCGTTCGTGGCAAAAACACCCTTCGTGATTCGCGCGGCGAACTTTTGTCAATTAATGCCATAGTTGGCACACGAGGGTGCGATGTTTTTGACTAGAATCAAAAAGTTCAAAAAAGCCAGAACATGATTTTTGGACATATTGGAGTGTATTGGGTGCGTTCGTGGCAAAAACTCACTTCGTCATTCGTGCGGCGAACTTTTGTCAATAAATGCCAATATTGGCACACGAGGGTGCGATGTTTTTTTCCAGAATAAAAAAGTTCAAAAAAGGCAAAACATCATTTTTGGACATATTGGAGTGTATTGGGTGCGTTCGTGTCAAAAACTCACTTCGTGGTTCGCGCGGCGAAGTTTTGTCAATTTATTCCAATATTGGTATATATTGGCCCACACAGGTGCGATGTTTTTGACCGGAATGAAAAAGTTAAAAAAGCACCACAACATGATTTTTAGACATATTGGAGTGTATTGGGTGCGTTCGTGGCAAAAACACCCTTCGTGATTCGCGCGGCGAACTTTTGTCAATTAATGCCATAGTTGGCACACGAGGGTGCGATGTTTTTGACTAGAATCAAAAAGTTCAAAAATGCCAGAACATGATTTTTGGACATATTGGAGTGTATTGGGTGCGTTCGTGTCAAAAACTCACTTCGTGGTTCGCGCGGCGAAGTTTTGTCAATTAATGCCAATATTGGTATATATTGGCCCACACAGGTGCGATGTTTTTGACCGGAATGACAAAGTTAAAAAAGCACCACAACATGATTTTTAGACATATTGGAGTGTATTTGGTGCGTTCGTGGCAAAAACTCACTTCGTGATTCGTGCGGCGAACTTTTGTCAATAAATGCCAATATTGGCACACGAGGGTGCGATGTTTTTTTCTAGAATAAAAAAGTTCAAAAAAGGCAAAACATGATTTTTGGACATATTGGAGTGTATTGGGTGCGTTCGTGGCAAAAACTCACTTCGTGATTCGTGCGGCGAACTTTTGTCAATAAATGCCAATATTGGCACACGAGGGTGCGATGTTTTTTTCTAGAATAAAAAAGTTCAAAAAAGGCAAAACATGATTTTTGGACATATTGGAGTGTATTGGGTGCGTTCGTGTCAAAAACTCACTTCGTGGTTCGCGCGGCGAAGTTTTGTCAATTAATGCCAATATTGGTATATATTGGCCCACACAGGTGCGATGTTTTTGACCGGAATGACAAAGTTAAAAAAGCACCACAACATGATTTTTAGACATATTGGAGTGTATTGGGTGCGTTCGTGGCAAAAACACCCTTCGTGATTCGCGCGGCGAACTTTTGTCAATTAATGCCATAGTTGGCACACGAGGGTGCGATGTTTTTGACTAGAATCAAAAAGTTCAAAAAAGCCAGAACATGATTTTTGGACATATTGGAGTGTATTGGGTGCGTTCGTGGCAAAAACTCACTTCGTCATTCGTGCGGCGAACTTTTGTCAATAAATGCCAATATTGGCACACGAGGGTGCGATGTTTTTTTCCAGAATAAAAAAGTTCAAAAAAGGCAAAACATCATTTTTGGACATATTGGAGTGTATTGGGTGCGTTCGTGTCAAAAACTCACTTCGTGGTTCGCGCGGCGAAGTTTTGTCAATTAATGCCAATATTGGTATATATTGGCCCACACAGGTGCGATGTTTTTGACCGGAATGACAAAGTTAAAAAAGCACCACAACATGATTTTTAGACATATTGGAGTGTATTGGGTGCGTTCGTGGCAAAAACACCCTTCGTGATTCGCGCGGCGAACTTTTGTCAATTAATGCCATAGTTGGCACACGAGGGTGCGATGTTTTTGCACTAGAATCAAAAAGTTCAAAAAGCCAGAACATGATTTTTGGACATATTGGAGTGTATTGGGTGCGTTCGTGGCAAAAACTCACTTCGTCATTCGTGCGGCGAACTTTTGTCAATAAATGCCAATATTGGCACACGAGGGTGCGATGTTTTTTTCCAGAATAAAAAAGTTCAAAAAAGGCAAAACATCATTTTTGGACATATTGGAGTGTATTGGGTGCGTTCGTGTCAAAAACTCACTTCGTGGTTCGCGCGGCGAAGTTTTGTCAATTTATTCCAATATTGGTATATATTGGCCCACACAGGTGCGATGTTTTTGACCGGAATGAAAAAGTTAAAAAAGCACCACAACATGATTTTTAGACATATTGGAGTGTATTGGGTGCGTTCGTGGCAAAAACACCCTTCGTGATTCGCGCGGCGAACTTTTGTCAATTAATGCCATAGTTGGCACACGAGGGTGCGATGTTTTTGACTAGAATCAAAAAGTTCAAAAATGCCAGAACATGATTTTTGGACATATTGGAGTGTATTGGGTGCGTTCGTGTCAAAAACTCACTTCGTGGTTCGCGCGGCGAAGTTTTGTCAATTAATGCCAATATTGGTATATATTGGCCCACACAGGTGCGATGTTTTTGACCGGAATGACAAAGTTAAAAAAGCACCACAACATGATTTTTAGACATATTGGAGTGTATTTGGTGCGTTCGTGGCAAAAACTCACTTCGTGATTCGTGCGGCGAACTTTTGTCAATAAATGCCAATATTGGCACACGAGGGTGCGATGCTTTTGGCCGGAATTAAAAAGTTCAAAAAAGCCAAGACATGAATTTTTGGACATATTGGAGTGTATTGGGTGCGTTCGTGGAAAAAACTCACTTCGTGATTCGCGCGGCGAACTTTTGTCAATAAATGCCAATATTGGCACACGAGGGTGCGATGTTTTTTTCCTAGAATAAAAAAGTTCAAAAAAGGCAAAACATGATTTTTGGACATATTGGAGTGTATTGGGTGCGTTCGTGTCAAAAACTCACTTCGTGGTTCGCGCGGCGAAGTTTTGTCAATTAATGCCAATATTGGTATATATTGGCCCACACAGGTGCGATGTTTTTGACCGGAATGACAAAGTTAAAAAGCACCACAACATGATTTTTAGACATATTGGAGTGTATTGGGTGCGTTCGTGGCAAAAACTCACTTCGTGATTCGTGCGGCGAACTTTTGTCAATTAATGCCAATAGTTGGCACACGAGGGTGCGATGCTTTTGGCCGGAATTAAAAAGTTCAAAAAAGCCAAGACATGATTTTTGGACATATTGGAGTGTATTTGGTGCGTTCGTGGCAAAAACTCACTTCGTCATTCGTGCGGCGAACTTTTGTCAATAAATGCCAATATTGGCACACGAGGGTGCGATGTTTTTTTCCAGAATAAAAAAGTTCAAAAAAGGCAAAACATCATTTTTGGACATATTGGAGTGTATTGGGTGCGTTCGTGTCAAAAACTCACTTCGTGGTTCGCGCGGCGAAGTTTTGTCAATTAATTCCAATATTGGTATATATTGGCCCACACAGGTGCGATGTTTTTGACCGGAATGAAAAAGTTAAAAAAGCACCACAACATGATTTTTAGACATATTGGAGTGTATTGGGTGCGTTCGTGGCAAAAACACCCTTCGTGATTCGCGAGGCGAACTTTTGTCAATTAATGCCATAGTTGGCACACGAGGGTGCGATGTTTTTGACTAGAATCAAAAAGATTCAAAAAAGCCAGAACATGATTTTTGGACATATTGGAGTGTATTGGGTGCGTTCGTGTCAAAAACTCACTTCGTGGTTCGCGCGGCGAAGTTTTGTCAATTAATGCCAATATTGGTATATATTGGCCCACACAGGTGCGATGTTTTTGACCGGAATGACAAAGTTAAAAAAGCACCACAACATGATTTTTAGACATATTGGAGTGTATTTGGTGCGTTCGTGGCAAAAACTCACTTCGTGATTCGTGCGGCGAACTTTTGTCAATAAATGCCAATATTGGTATATATTGGCCCACACAGGTGCGATGTTTTTGACCGGAATGACAAAGTTAAAAAAGCACCACAACATGATTTTTAGACATATTGGAGTGTATTTGGTGCGTTCGTGGCAAAAACTCACTTCGTGATTCGTGCGGCGAACTTTTGTCAATAAATGCCAATATTGGCACACGAGGGTGCGATGTTTTTTCTAGAATAAAAAAGTTCAAAAAAGGCAAAACATGATTTTTGGACATATTGGAGTGTATTGGGTGCGTTCGTGGCAAAAACTCACTTCGTGATTCGTGCGGCGAACCTTTGTCAATAAATGCCAATATTGGCACACGAGGGTGCGATGTTTTTTTCCAGAATAAAAAAGTTCAAAAAAGGCAAAACATCATTTTTGGACATATTGGAGTGTATTGGGTGCGTTCGTGTCAAAAACTCACTTCGTGGTTCGCGCGGCGAAGTTTTGTCAATTTATTCCAATATTGGTATATATTGGCCCACACAGGTGCGATGTTTTTGACCGGAATGACAAAGTTAAAAAAGCACCACAACATGATTTTTAGACATATTGGAGTGTATTGGGTGCGTTCGTGGCAAAAACACCCTTCGTGATTCGCGCGGCGAACTTTTGTCAATTAATGCCATAGTTGGCACACGAGGGTGCGATGTTTTTGACTAGAATCAAAAAGTTCAAAAAAGCCAGAACATGATTTTTGGACATATTGGAGTGTATTGGGTGCGTTCGTGGCAAAAACTCACTTCGTCATTCGTGCGGCGAACTTTTGTCAATAAATGCCAATATTGGCACACGAGGGTGCGATGTTTTTTTCCAGAATAAAAAAGTTCAAAAAAGGCAAAACATCATTTTTGGACATATTGGAGTGTATTGGGTGCGTTCGTGTCAAAAACTCACTTTCGTGGTTCGCGCGGCGAAGTTTTGTCAATTAATTCCAATATTGGTATATATTGGCCCACACAGGTGCGATGTTTTTGACCGGAATGAAAAAGTTAAAAAAGCACCACAACATGATTTTTAGACATATTGGAGTGTATTGGGTGCGTTCGTGTCAAAAACTCACTTCGTCCTTCGTGCGGCGAACTTTTGTCAATAAATGCCAATATTGGCACACGAGGGTGCGATGTTTTTTGCCTAGAATAAAAAAGTTCAAAAAAGGCAAAACATCATTTTTGGACATATTGGAGTGTATTGGGTGCGTTCGTGTCAAAAACTCACTTCGTGGTTCGCGCGGCGAAGTTTTGTCAATTAATGCCAATATTGGTATATATTGGCCCACACAGGTGCGATGTTTTTGACCGGAATGACAAAGTTAAAAAAGCACCACAACATGATTTTTAGACATATTGGAGTGTATTTGGTGCGTTCGTGGCAAAAACTCACTTCGTGATTCGTGCGGCGAACTTTTGTCAATAAATGCCAATATTGGCACACGAGGGTGCGATGTTTTTTTCCAGAATAAAAAAGTTCAAAAAAGGCAAAACATGATTTTTGGACATATTGGAGTGTATTGGGTGCGTTCGTGTCAAAAACTCACTTCGTGGTTCGCGCGGCGAAGTTTTGTCAATTAATGCCAATATTGGTATATATTGGCCCACACAGGTGCGATGTTTTTGACCGGAATGACAAAGTTAAAAAAGCACCACAACATGATTTTTAGACATATTGGAGTGTATTGGGTGCGTTCGTGGCAAAAACATCACTTCGTGATTCGCGCGGCGAACTTTTGTCAATAATGCCAATAGTTGGCACACGAGGGTGCGATGCTTTTTGGACTAGAATTAAAAAGTTCAAAAAAGCCAAGAACATGATTTTTGGACATATTGGAGTGTATTTGGTGCGTTCGTGGCAAAAACTCACTTCGTCATTCGTGCGGCGAACTTTTGTCAATAAATGCCAATATTGGCACACGAGGGTGCGATGTTTTTTTCCAGAATAAAAAAGTTCAAAAAAGGCAAAACATGATTTTTGGACATATTGGAGTGTATTGGGTGCGTTCGTGTCAAAAACTCACTTCGTGGTTCGCGCGGCGAAGTTTTGTCAATTAATGCCAATATTGGTATATATTGGCCCACACAGGTGCGATGTTTTTGACCGGAATGACAAAGTTAAAAAAGCACCACAACATGATTTTTAGACATATTGGAGTGTATTTGGTGCGTTCGTGGCAAAAACTCACTTCGTGATTCGTGCGGCGAACTTTTGTCAATAAATGCCAATATTGGCACACGAGGGTGCGATGTTTTTTGCCAGAATAAAAAAGTTCAAAAAAGGCAAAACATGATTTTTGGACATATTGGAGTGTATTGGGTGCGTTCGTGTCAAAAACTCACTTCGTGGTTCGCGCGGCGAAGTTTTGTCAATTAATGCCAATATTGGTATATATTGGCCCACACAGGTGCGATGTTTTTGACCGGAATGACAAAGTTAAAAAAGCACCACAACATGATTTTTAGACATATTGGAGTGTATTTGGTGCGTTCGTGGCAAAAACTCACTTCGTGATTCGTGCGGCGAACTTTTGTCAATAAATGCCAATATTGGCACACGAGGGTGCGATGCTTTTTGCCTAGAATTAAAAAGTTCAAAAAAGCCAAGAACATGATTTTTGGACATATTGGAGTGTATTGGGTGCGTTCGTGGCAAAAACTCACTTCGTGATTCGTGCGGCGAACTTTTGTCAATAAATGCCAATATTGGCACACGAGGGTGCGATGTTTTTTTCCAGAATAAAAAAGTTCAAAAAAGGCAAAACATGATTTTTGGACATATTGGAGTGTATTGGGTGCGTTCGTGTCAAAAACTCACTTCGTGGTTCGCGCGGCGAAGTTTTGTCAATTAATGCCAATATTGGTATATATTGGCCCACACAGGTGCGATGTTTTTGACCGGAATGACAAAGTTAAAAAAGCACCACAACATGATTTTTAGACATATTGGAGTGTATTGGGTGCGTTCGTGGCAAAAACACCCTTCGTGATTCGCGCGGCGAACTTTTGTCAATTAATGCCATAGTTGGCACACGAGGGTGCGATGTTTTTGACTAGAATCAAAAAGTTCAAAAAAGCCAGAACATGATTTTTGGACATATTGGAGTGTATTGGGTGCGTTCGTGGCAAAAACTCACTTCGTCATTCGTGCGGCGAACTTTTGTCAATAATGCCAATATTGGCACACGAGGGTGCGATGTTTTTTTCCAGAATAAAAAAGTTCAAAAAAGGCAAAACATGATTTTTGGACATATTGGAGTGTATTGGGTGCGTTCGTGTCAAAAACTCACTTCGTGGTTCGCGCGGCGAAGTTTTGTCAATTAATGCCAATATTGGTATATATTGGCCCACACAGGTGCGATGTTTTTGACCGGAATGACAAAGTTAAAAAAGCACCACAACATGATTTTTAGACATATTGGAGTGTATTGGGTGCGTTCGTGGCAAAAACCACCTTCGTGATTCGCGCGGCGAACTTTTGTCAATTAATGCCAATAGTTGGCACACGAGGGTGCGATGTTTTTGACTAGAATCAAAAAGTTCAAAAAAGCCAGAACATGATTTTTGGACATATTGGAGTGTATTGGTGCGTTCGTGGCAAAAACTCACTTCGTCATTCGTGCGGCGAACTTTTGTCAATAAATGCCAATATTGGCACACGAGGGTGCGATGTTTTTTTCCAGAATAAAAAAGTTCAAAAAGGCAAAACATCATTTTTGGACATATTGGAGTGTATTGGGTGCGTTCGTGTCAAAAACTCACTTCGTGGTTCGCGCGGCGAAGTTTTGTCAATTAATTCCAATATTGGTATATATTGGCCCACACAGGTGCGATGTTTTTGACCGGAATGAAAAAGTTAAAAAAGCACCACAACATGATTTTTAGACATATTGGAGTGTATTGGGTGCGTTCGTGGCAAAAACACCCTTCGTGATTCGCGCGGCGAACTTTTGTCAATTAATGCCATAGTTGGCACACGAGGGTGCGATGTTTTTGACTAGAATCAAAAAGTTCAAAAATGCCAGAACATGATTTTTGGACATATTGGAGTGTATTGGGTGCGTTCGTGTCAAAAACTCACTTCGTGGTTCGCGCGGCGAAGTTTTGTCAATTAATGCCAATATTGGTATATATTGGCCCACACAGGTGCGATGTTTTTGACCGGAATGACAAAGTTAAAAAAGCACCACAACATGATTTTTAGACATATTGGAGTGTATTTGGTGCGTTCGTGGCAAAAACTCACTTCGTGATTCGTGCGGCGAACTTTTGTCAATAATGCCAATATTGGCACACGAGGGTGCGATGCTTTTGGCCGGAATTAAAAAGTTCAAAAAGCCAAGACATGAATTTTTGGACATATTGGAGTGTATTTGGGTGCGTTCGTGGCAAAAACTCACTTCGTGATTCGTGCGGCGAACTTTTGTCAATAAATGCCAATATTGGCACACGAGGGTGCGATGTTTTTTTCCAGAATAAAAAAGTTCAAAAAAGGCAAAACATGATTTTTGGACATATTGGAGTGTATTGGGTGCGTTCGTGTCAAAAACTCACTTCGTGGTTCGCGCGGCGAAGTTTTGTCAATTAATGCCAATATTGGTATATATTGGCCCACACAGGTGCGATGTTTTTGACCGGAATGACAAAGTTAAAAAAGCACCACAACATGATTTTTAGACATATTGGAGTGTATTTGGTGCGTTCGTGGCAAAAACTCACTTCGTGATTCGTGCGGCGAACTTTTGTCAATAAATGCCAATATTGGCACACGAGGGTGCGATGTTTTTTTCCAGAATAAAAAAGTTCAAAAAAGGCAAAACATGATTTTTGGACATATTGGAGTGTATTGGGTGCGTTCGTGTCAAAAACTCACTTCGTGGTTCGCGCGGCGAAGTTTTGTCAATTAATGCCAATATTGGTATATATTGGCCCACACAGGTGCGATGTTTTTGACCGGAATGACAAAGTTAAAAAAGCACCACAACATGATTTTTAGACATATTGGAGTGTATTTGGTGCGTTCGTGGCAAAAACTCACTTCGTGATTCGTGCGGCGAACTTTTGTCAATAAATGCCAATATTGGCACACGAGGGTGCGATGTTTTTTTCCAGAATAAAAAAGTTCAAAAAAGGCAAAACATGATTTTTGGACATATTGGAGTGTATTGGGTGCGTTCGTGTCAAAAACTCACTTCGTGGTTCGCGCGGCGAAGTTTTGTCAATTAATGCCAATATTGGTATATATTGGCCCACACAGGTGCGATGTTTTTGACCGGAATGACAAAGTTAAAAAAGCACCACAACATGATTTTTAGACATATTGGAGTGTATTGGGTGCGTTCGTGGCAAAAACTCACTTCGTGATTCGTGCGGCGAACTTTTGTCAATAATGCCAATAGTTGGCACACGAGGGTGCGATGTTTTTGACTAGAATAAAAAAGTTCAAAAAAGCCAGAACATGATTTTTGGACATATTGGAGTGTATTGGGTGCGTTCGTGGCAAAAACTCACTTCGTGATTCGTGCGGCGAACTTTTGTCAATAAATGCCAATATTGGCACACGAGGGTGCGATGTTTTTTTCCAGAATAAAAAAGTTCAAAAAAGGCAAAACATGATTTTTGGACATATTGGAGTGTATTGGGTGCGTTCGTGTCAAAAACTCACTTCGTGGTTCGCGCGGCGAAGTTTTGTCAATTAATGCCAATATTGGTATATATTGGCCCACACAGGTGCGATGTTTTTGACCGGAATGACAAAGTTAAAAAAGCACCACAACATGATTTTTAGACATATTGGAGTGTATTGGGTGCGTTCGTGGCAAAAACTCACTTCGTGATTCGCGCGGCGAACTTTTGTCAATTAATGCCATAGTTGGCACACGAGGGTGCGATGCTTTTGGACTAGAATCAAAAAGTTCAAAAAAGCCAAGAACATGATTTTTGGACATATTGGAGTGTATTTGGTGCGTTCGTGGCAAAAACTCACTTCGTGATTCGTGCGGCGAACTTTTGTCAATGAATGCCAATATTGGCACACGAGGGTGCGATGTTTTTTTCCAGAATAAAAAAGTTCAAAAAAGGCAAAACATCATTTTTGGACATATTGGAGTGTATTGGGTGCGTTCGTGTCAAAAACTCACTTCGTGGTTCGCGCGGCGAAGTTTTGTCAATTAATTCCAATATTGGTATATATTGGCCCACACAGGTGCGATGTTTTTGACCGGAATGACAAAGTTAAAAAAGCACCACAACATGATTTTTAGACATATTGGAGTGTATTTGGTGCGTTCGTGGCAAAAACTCACTTCGTGATTCGTGCGGCGAACTTTTGTCAATAAATGCCAATATTGGCACACGAGGGTGCGATGCTTTTTGCCGGAATTAAAAAGTTCAAAAAAGCCAAGACATGAATTTTTGGACATATTGGAGTGTATTTGGTGCGTTCGTGGCAAAAACTCACTTCGTGATTCGTGCGGCGAACTTTTGTCAATAAATGCCAATATTGGCACACGAGGGTGCGATGTTTTTTTCCAGAATAAAAAAGTTCAAAAAAGGCAAAACATGATTTTTGGACATATTGGAGTGTATTGGGTGCGTTCGTGTCAAAAACTCACTTCGTGGTTCGCGCGGCGAAGTTTTGTCAATTAATGCCAATATTGGTATATATTGGCCCACACAGGTGCGATGTTTTTGACCGGAATGACAAAGTTAAAAAAGCACCACAACATGATTTTTAGACATATTGGAGTGTATTTGGTGCGTTCGTGGCAAAAACTCACTTCGTGATTCGTGCGGCGAACTTTTGTCAATAAATGCCAATATTGGCACACGAGGGTGCGATGTTTTTTTCCAGAATAAAAAAGTTCAAAAAAGGCAAAACATGATTTTTGGACATATTGGAGTGTATTGGGTGCGTTCGTGTCAAAAACTCACTTCGTGGTTCGCGCGGCGAAGTTTTGTCAATTAATGCCAATATTGGTATATATTGGCCCACACAGGTGCGATGTTTTTGACCGGAATGACAAAGTTAAAAAAGCACCACAACATGATTTTTAGACATATTGGAGTGTATTTGGTGCGTTCGTGGCAAAAACTCACTTCGTGATTCGTGCGGCGAACTTTTGTCAATAAATGCCAATATTGGCACACGAGGGTGCGATGTTTTTGCCTAGAATAAAAAAGTTCAAAAAAGCCAGAACATGATTTTTGGACATATTGGAGTGTATTTGGTGCGTTCGTGGCAAAAACTCACTTCGTGATTCGTGCGGCGAACTTTTGTCAATAAATGCCAATATTGGCACACGAGGGTGCGATGTTTTTTTCCAGAATAAAAAGTTCAAAAAAGGCAAAACATGATTTTTGGACATATTGGAGTGTATTGGGTGCGTTCGTGTCAAAAACTCACTTCGTGGTTCGCGCGGCGAAGTTTTGTCAATTAATGCCAATATTGGTATATATTGGCCCACACAGGTGCGATGTTTTTGACCGGAATGACAAAGTTAAAAAAGCACCACAACATGATTTTTAGACATATTGGAGTGTATTTGGTGCGTTCGTGGCAAAAACTCACTTCGTGATTCGTGCGGCGAACTTTTGTCAATAATGCCAATATTGGCACACGAGGGTGCGATGTTTTTTGCCAGAATAAAAAGTTCAAAAAAGGCAAAACATGATTTTTGGACATATTGGAGTGTATTGGGTGCGTTCGTGTCAAAAACTCACTTCGTGGTTCGCGCGGCGAAGTTTTGTCAATTAATGCCAATATTGGTATATATTGGCCCACACAGGTGCGATGTTTTTGACCGGAATGACAAAGTTAAAAAAGCACCACAACATGATTTTTAGACATATTGGAGTGTATTTGGTGCGTTCGTGGCAAAAACTCACTTCGTGATTCGTGCGGCGAACTTTTGTCAATAAATGCCAATATTGGCACACGAGGGTGCGATGCTTTTGGCCGGAATTAAAAAGTTCAAAAAGCCAAGACATGAATTTTTGGACATATTGGAGTGTATTTGGTGCGTTCGTGGCAAAAACTCACTTCGTGATTCGTGCGGCGAACTTTTGTCAATAAATGCCAATATTGGCACACGAGGGTGCGATGTTTTTTTTCCAGAATAAAAAAGTTCAAAAAAGGCAAAACATGATTTTTGGACATATTGGAGTGTATTGGGTGCGTTCGTGTCAAAAACTCACTTCGTGGTTCGCGCGGCGAAGTTTTGTCAATTAATGCCAATATTGGTATATATTGGCCCACACAGGTGCGATGTTTTTGACCGGAATGACAAAGTTAAAAAAGCACCACAACATGATTTTTAGACATATTGGAGTGTATTTGGTGCGTTCGTGGCAAAAACTCACTTCGTGATTCGTGCGGCGAACTTTTGTCAATAAATGCCAATATTGGCACACGAGGGTGCGATGTTTTTTTCCAGAATAAAAAAGTTCAAAAAAGGCAAAACATGATTTTTGGACATATTGGAGTGTATTGGGTGCGTTCGTGTCAAAAACTCACTTCGTGGTTCGCGCGGCGAAGTTTTGTCAATTAATGCCAATATTGGTATATATTGGCCCACACAGGTGCGATGTTTTTGACCGGAATGACAAAGTTAAAAAAGCACCACAACATGATTTTTAGACATATTGGAGTGTATTTGGTGCGTTCGTGGCAAAAACTCACTTCGTGATTCGTGCGGCGAACTTTTGTCAATAAATGCCAATATTGGCACACGAGGGTGCGATGTTTTTTTCCAGAATAAAAAAGTTCAAAAAAGGCAAAACATGATTTTTGGACATATTGGAGTGTATTGGGTGCGTTCGTGTCAAAAACTCACTTCGTGGTTCGCGCGGCGAAGTTTTGTCAATTAATGCCAATATTGGTATATATTGGCCCACACAGGTGCGATGTTTTTGACCGGAATGACAAAGTTAAAAAAGCACCACAACATGATTTTTAGACATATTGGAGTGTATTTGGTGCGTTCGTGGCAAAAACTCACTTCGTGATTCGTGCGGCGAACTTTTGTCAATAATGCCAATAGTTGGCACACGAGGGTGCGATGCTTTTTGGACGGAATTAAAAAGTTCAAAAAAGCCAAGACATGATTTTTGGACATATTGGAGTGTATTTGGTGCGTTCGTGGCAAAAACTCACTTCGTCATTCGTGCGGCGAACTTTTGTCAATAAATGCCAATATTGGCACACGAGGGTGCGATGTTTTTTTTCCAGAATAAAAAAGTTCAAAAAAGGCAAAACATCATTTTTGGACATATTGGAGTGTATTGGGTGCGTTCGTGTCAAAAACTCACTTCGTGGTTCGCGCGGCGAAGTTTTGTCAATTAATGCCAATATTGGTATATATTGGCCCACACAGGTGCGATGTTTTTGACCGGAATGACAAAGTTAAAAAAGCACCACAACATGATTTTTAGACATATTGGAGTGTATTGGTGCGTTCGTGGCAAAAACTCACTTCGTGATTCGTGCGGCGAACTTTTGTCAATAAATGCCAATATTGGCACACGAGGGTGCGATGCTTTTGGCCGGAATTAAAAAGTTCAAAAAAGCCAAGACATGAATTTTTGGACATATTGGAGTGTATTTGGTGCGTTCGTGGCAAAAACTCACTTCGTCATTCGTGCGGCGAACTTTTGTCAATAAATGCCAATATTGGCACACGAGGGTGCGATGTTTTTTTCCAGAATAAAAAAGTTCAAAAAAGGCAAAACATGATTTTTGGACATATTGGAGTGTATTGGGTGCGTTCGTGTCAAAAACTCACTTCGTGGTTCGCGCGGCGAAGTTTTGTCAATTAATGCCAATATTGGTATATATTGGCCCACACAGGTGCGATGTTTTTGACCGGAATGACAAAGTTAAAAAAGCACCACAACATGATTTTTAGACATATTGGAGTGTATTTGGTGCGTTCGTGGCAAAAACTCACTTCGTGATTCGTGCGGCGAACTTTTGTCAATAAATGCCAATATTGGCACACGAGGGTGCGATGTTTTTTTCCAGAATAAAAAAGTTCAAAAAAGGCAAAACATGATTTTTGGACATATTGGAGTGTATTGGGTGCGTTCGTGTCAAAAACTCACTTCGTGGTTCGCGCGGCGAAGTTTTGTCAATTAATGCCAATATTGGTATATATTGGCCCACACAGGTGCGATGTTTTTGACCGGAATGACAAAGTTAAAAAAGCACCACAACATGATTTTTAGACATATTGGAGTGTATTTGGTGCGTTCGTGGCAAAAACTCACTTCGTGATTCGTGCGGCGAACTTTTGTCAATAAATGCCAATATTGGCACACGAGGGTGCGATGCTTTTGGCCGGAATTAAAAAGTTCAAAAAAGCCAAGACATGAATTTTTGGACATATTGGAGTGTATTTGGTGCGTTCGTGGCAAAAACTCACTTCGTGATTCGTGCGGCGAACTTTTGTCAATAAATGCCAATATTGGCACACGAGGGTGCGATGTTTTTTTCCAGAATAAAAAAGTTCAAAAAAGGCAAAACATGATTTTTGGACATATTGGAGTGTATTGGGTGCGTTCGTGTCAAAAACTCACTTCGTGGTTCGCGCGGCGAAGTTTTGTCAATTAATGCCAATATTGGTATATATTGGCCCACACAGGTGCGATGTTTTTGACCGGAATGACAAAGTTAAAAAAGCACCACAACATGATTTTTAGACATATTGGAGTGTATTTGGTGCGTTCGTGGCAAAAACTCACTTCGTGATTCGTGCGGCGAACTTTTGTCAATAAATGCCAATATTGGCACACGAGGGTGCGATGTTTTTTTCCAGAATAAAAAAGTTCAAAAAAGGCAAAACATGATTTTTGGACATATTGGAGTGTATTGGGTGCGTTCGTGTCAAAAACTCACTTCGTGGTTCGCGCGGCGAAGTTTTGTCAATTAATGCCAATATTGGTATATATTGGCCCACACAGGTGCGATGTTTTTGACCGGAATGACAAAGTTAAAAAAGCACCACAACATGATTTTTAGACATATTGGAGTGTATTTGGTGCGTTCGTGGCAAAAACTCACTTCGTGATTCGTGCGGCGAACTTTTGTCAATAAATGCCAATATTGGCACACGAGGGTGCGATGTTTTTTTCCAGAATAAAAAAGTTCAAAAAAGGCAAAACATGATTTTTGGACATATTGGAGTGTATTGGGTGCGTTCGTGTCAAAAACTCACTTCGTGGTTCGCGCGGCGAAGTTTTGTCAATTAATGCCAATATTGGTATATATTGGCCCACACAGGTGCGATGTTTTTGACCGGAATGACAAAGTTAAAAAAGCACCACAACATGATTTTTAGACATATTGGAGTGTATTTGGTGCGTTCGTGGCAAAAACTCACTTCGTGATTCGTGCGGCGAACTTTTGTCAATAAATGCCAATATTGGCACACGAGGGTGCGATGCTTTTGGCCGGAATTAAAAAGTTCAAAAAAGCCAAGACATGAATTTTTGGACATATTGGAGTGTATTTGGTGCGTTCGTGGCAAAAACTCACTTCGTGATTCGTGCGGCGAACTTTTGTCAATAAATGCCAATATTGGCACACGAGGGTGCGATGTTTTTTTTCCAGAATAAAAAAGTTCAAAAAAGGCAAAACATGATTTTTGGACATATTGGAGTGTATTGGGTGCGTTCGTGTCAAAAACTCACTTCGTGGTTCGCGCGGCGAAGTTTTGTCAATTAATGCCAATATTGGTATATATTGGCCCACACAGGTGCGATGTTTTTGACCGGAATGACAAAGTTAAAAAAGCACCACAACATGATTTTTAGACATATTGGAGTGTATTTGGTGCGTTCGTGGCAAAAACTCACTTCGTGATTCGCTGCGGCGAACTTTTGTCAATAATGCCAATATTGGCACACGAGGGTGCGATGCTTTTGGCCGGAATTCAAAAAGTTCAAAAAAGCCAAGACATGAATTTTTGGACATATTGGAGTGTATTTGGTGCGTTCGTGGCAAAAACTCACTTCGTCATTCGTGCGGCGAACTTTTGTCAATAAATGCCAATATTGGCACACGAGGGTGCGATGTTTTTTTCCAGAATAAAAAAGTTCAAAAAAGGCAAAACATGCATTTTTGGACATATTGGAGTGTATTGGGTGCGTTCGTGTCAAAAACTCACTTCGTGGTTCGCGCGGCGAAGTTTTGTCAATTAATGCCAATATTGGTATATATTGGCCCACACAGGTGCGATGTTTTTGACCGGAATGACAAAGTTAAAAAAGCACCACAACATGATTTTTAGACATATTGGAGTGTATTTGGTGCGTTCGTGGCAAAAACTCACTTCGTGATTCGTGCGGCGAACTTTTGTCAATAAATGCCAATATTGGCACACGAGGGTGCGATGTTTTTTTCCAGAATAAAAAAGTTCAAAAAAGGCAAAACATGATTTTTGGACATATTGGAGTGTATTGGGTGCGTTCGTGTCAAAAACTCACTTCGTGGTTCGCGCGGCGAAGTTTTGTCAATTAATGCCAATATTGGTATATATTGGCCCACACAGGTGCGATGTTTTTGACCGGAATGACAAAGTTAAAAAAGCACCACAACATGATTTTTAGACATATTGGAGTGTATTTGGTGCGTTCGTGGCAAAAACTCACTTCGTGATTCGTGCGGCGAACTTTTGTCAATAAATGCCAATATTGGCACACGAGGGTGCGATGCTTTTGGCCGGAATTAAAAAGTTCAAAAAAGCCAAGACATGAATTTTTGGACATATTGGAGTGTATTTGGTGCGTTCGTGGCAAAAACTCACTTCGTCATTCGTGCGGCGAACTTTTGTCAATAAATGCCAATATTGGCACACGAGGGTGCGATGTTTTTTTCCAGAATAAAAAAGTTCAAAAAAGGCAAAACATGATTTTTGGACATATTGGAGTGTATTGGGTGCGTTCGTGTCAAAAACTCACTTCGTGGTTCGCGCGGCGAAGTTTTGTCAATTAATGCCAATATTGGTATATATTGGCCCACACAGGTGCGATGTTTTTGACCGGAATGACAAAGTTAAAAAAGCACCACAACATGATTTTTAGACATATTGGAGTGTATTTGGTGCGTTCGTGGCAAAAACTCACTTCGTGATTCGTGCGGCGAACTTTTGTCAATAAATGCCAATATTGGCACACGAGGGTGCGATGTTTTTTTCCAGAATAAAAAAGTTCAAAAAAGGCAAAACATGATTTTTGGACATATTGGAGTGTATTGGGTGCGTTCGTGTCAAAAACTCACTTCGTGGTTCGCGCGGCGAAGTTTTGTCAATTAATGCCAATATTGGTATATATTGGCCCACACAGGTGCGATGTTTTTGACCGGAATGACAAAGTTAAAAAAGCACCACAACATGATTTTTAGACATATTGGAGTGTATTTGGTGCGTTCGTGGCAAAAACTCACTTCGTGATTCGTGCGGCGAACTTTTGTCAATAAATGCCAATATTGGCACACGAGGGTGCGATGCTTTTGGCCGGAATTAAAAAGTTCAAAAAAGCCAAGACATGAATTTTTGGACATATTGGAGTGTATTTGGTGCGTTCGTGGCAAAAACTCACTTCGTCATTCGTGCGGCGAACTTTTGTCAATAAATGCCAATATTGGCACACGAGGGTGCGATGTTTTTTTCCAGAATAAAAAAGTTCAAAAAAGGCAAAACATGATTTTTGGACATATTGGAGTGTATTGGGTGCGTTCGTGTCAAAAACTCACTTCGTGGTTCGCGCGGCGAAGTTTTGTCAATTAATGCCAATATTGGTATATATTGGCCCACACAGGTGCGATGTTTTTGACCGGAATGACAAAGTTAAAAAAGCACCACAACATGATTTTTAGACATATTGGAGTGTATTTGGTGCGTTCGTGGCAAAAACTCACTTCGTGATTCGTGCGGCGAACTTTTGTCAATAAATGCCAATATTGGCACACGAGGGTGCGATGTTTTTTTCCAGAATAAAAAAGTTCAAAAAAGGCAAAACATGATTTTTGGACATATTGGAGTGTATTGGGTGCGTTCGTGTCAAAAACTCACTTCGTGGTTCGCGCGGCGAAGTTTTGTCAATTAATGCCAATATTGGTATATATTGGCCCACACAGGTGCGATGTTTTTGACCGGAATGACAAAGTTAAAAAAGCACCACAACATGATTTTTAGACATATTGGAGTGTATTTGGTGCGTTCGTGGCAAAAACTCACTTCGTGATTCGTGCGGCGAACTTTTGTCAATAAATGCCAATATTGGCACACGAGGGTGCGATGTTTTTTTCCAGAATAAAAAGTTCAAAAAAGGCAAAACATGATTTTTGGACATATTGGAGTGTATTGGGTGCGTTCGTGTCAAAAACTCACTTCGTGGTTCGCGCGGCGAAGTTTTGTCAATTAATGCCAATATTGGTATATATTGGCCCACACAGGTGCGATGTTTTTGACCGGAATGACAAAGTTAAAAAAGCACCACAACATGATTTTTAGACATATTGGAGTGTATTTGGTGCGTTCGTGGCAAAAACTCACTTCGTGATTCGTGCGGCGAACTTTTGTCAATAAATGCCAATATTGGCACACGAGGGTGCGATGTTTTTTTCCAGAATAAAAAAGTTCAAAAAAGGCAAAACATGATTTTTGGACATATTGGAGTGTATTGGGTGCGTTCGTGTCAAAAACTCACTTCGTGGTTCGCGCGGCGAAGTTTTGTCAATTAATGCCAATATTGGTATATATTGGCCCACACAGGTGCGATGTTTTTGACCGGAATGACAAAGTTAAAAAAGCACCACAACATGATTTTTAGACATATTGGAGTGTATTTGGTGCGTTCGTGGCAAAAACTCACTTCGTGATTCGTGCGGCGAACTTTTGTCAATAAATGCCAATATTGGCACACGAGGGTGCGATGTTTTTTTCCAGAATAAAAAAGTTCAAAAAAGGCAAAACATGATTTTTGGACATATTGGAGTGTATTGGGTGCGTTCGTGTCAAAAACTCACTTCGTGGTTCGCGCGGCGAAGTTTTGTCAATTAATGCCAATATTGGTATATATTGGCCCACACAGGTGCGATGTTTTTGACCGGAATGACAAAGTTAAAAAAGCACCACAACATGATTTTTAGACATATTGGAGTGTATTTGGTGCGTTCGTGGCAAAAACTCACTTCGTGATTCGTGCGGCGAACTTTTGTCAATAAATGCCAATATTGGCACACGAGGGTGCGATGCTTTTGGCCGGAATTAAAAAGTTCAAAAAAGCCAAGACATGAATTTTTGGACATATTGGAGTGTATTTGGTGCGTTCGTGGCAAAAACTCACTTCGTCATTCGTGCGGCGAACTTTTGTCAATAAATGCCAATATTGGCACACGAGGGTGCGATGTTTTTTTCCAGAATAAAAAAGTTCAAAAAAGGCAAAACATGATTTTTGGACATATTGGAGTGTATTGGGTGCGTTCGTGTCAAAAACTCACTTCGTGGTTCGCGCGGCGAAGTTTTGTCAATTAATGCCAATATTGGTATATATTGGCCCACACAGGTGCGATGTTTTTGACCGGAATGACAAAGTTAAAAAAGCACCACAACATGATTTTTAGACATATTGGAGTGTATTTGGTGCGTTCGTGGCAAAAACTCACTTCGTGATTCGTGCGGCGAACTTTTGTCAATAAATGCCAATATTGGCACACGAGGGTGCGATGTTTTTTTCCAGAATAAAAAAGTTCAAAAAGGCAAAACATGATTTTTGGACATATTGGAGTGTATTGGGTGCGTTCGTGTCAAAAACTCACTTCGTGGTTCGCGCGGCGAAGTTTTGTCAATTAATGCCAATATTGGTATATATTGGCCCACACAGGTGCGATGTTTTTGACCGGAATGACAAAGTTAAAAAAGCACCACAACATGATTTTTAGACATATTGGAGTGTATTTGGTGCGTTCGTGGCAAAAACTCACTTCGTGATTCGTGCGGCGAACTTTTGTCAATAAATGCCAATATTGGCACACGAGGGTGCGATGCTTTTGGCCGGAATTAAAAAGTTCAAAAAAGCCAAGACATGAATTTTTGGACATATTGGAGTGTATTTGGTGCGTTCGTGGCAAAAACTCACTTCGTCATTCGTGCGGCGAACTTTTGTCAATAAATGCCAATATTGGCACACGAGGGTGCGATGTTTTTTTCCAGAATAAAAAAGTTCAAAAAAGGCAAAACATGATTTTTGGACATATTGGAGTGTATTGGGTGCGTTCGTGTCAAAAACTCACTTCGTGGTTCGCGCGGCGAAGTTTTGTCAATTAATGCCAATATTGGTATATATTGGCCCACACAGGTGCGATGTTTTTGACCGGAATGACAAAGTTAAAAAAGCACCACAACATGATTTTTAGACATATTGGAGTGTATTTGGTGCGTTCGTGGCAAAAACTCACTTCGTGATTCGTGCGGCGAACTTTTGTCAATAAATGCCAATATTGGCACACGAGGGTGCGATGTTTTTTTCCAGAATAAAAAAGTTCAAAAAAGGCAAAACATGATTTTTGGACATATTGGAGTGTATTGGGTGCGTTCGTGTCAAAAACTCACTTCGTGGTTCGCGCGGCGAAGTTTTGTCAATTAATGCCAATATTGGTATATATTGGCCCACACAGGTGCGATGTTTTTGACCGGAATGACAAAGTTAAAAAAGCACCACAACATGATTTTTAGACATATTGGAGTGTATTTGGTGCGTTCGTGGCAAAAACTCACTTCGTGATTCGTGCGGCGAACTTTTGTCAATAAATGCCAATATTGGCACACGAGGGTGCGATGTTTTTTTCCAGAATAAAAAAGTTCAAAAAAGGCAAAACATGATTTTTGGACATATTGGAGTGTATTGGGTGCGTTCGTGTCAAAAACTCACTTCGTGGTTCGCGCGGCGAAGTTTTGTCAATTAATGCCAATATTGGTATATATTGGCCCACACAGGTGCGATGTTTTTGACCGGAATGACAAAGTTAAAAAAGCACCACAACATGATTTTTAGACATATTGGAGTGTATTTGGTGCGTTCGTGGCAAAAACTCACTTCGTGATTCGTGCGGCGAACTTTTGTCAATAAATGCCAATATTGGCACACGAGGGTGCGATGTTTTTTTCCAGAATAAAAAAGTTCAAAAAAGGCAAAACATGATTTTTGGACATATTGGAGTGTATTGGGTGCGTTCGTGTCAAAAACTCACTTCGTGGTTCGCGCGGCGAAGTTTTGTCAATTAATGCCAATATTGGTATATATTGGCCCACACAGGTGCGATGTTTTTGACCGGAATGACAAAGTTAAAAAAGCACCACAACATGATTTTTAGACATATTGGAGTGTATTTGGTGCGTTCGTGGCAAAAACTCACTTCGTGATTCGTGCGGCGAACTTTTGTCAATAAATGCCAATATTGGCACACGAGGGTGCGATGTTTTTTTCCAGAATAAAAAAGTTCAAAAAAGGCAAAACATGATTTTTGGACATATTGGAGTGTATTGGGTGCGTTCGTGTCAAAAACTCACTTCGTGGTTCGCGCGGCGAAGTTTTGTCAATTAATGCCAATATTGGTATATATTGGCCCACACAGGTGCGATGTTTTTGACCGGAATGACAAAGTTAAAAAAGCACCACAACATGATTTTTAGACATATTGGAGTGTATTTGGTGCGTTCGTGGCAAAAACTCACTTCGTGATTCGTGCGGCGAACTTTTGTCAATAAATGCCAATATTGGCACACGAGGGTGCGATGCTTTTGGCCGGAATTAAAAAGTTCAAAAAAGCCAAGACATGAATTTTTGGACATATTGGAGTGTATTTGGTGCGTTCGTGGCAAAAACTCACTTCGTCATTCGTGCGGCGAACTTTTGTCAATAAATGCCAATATTGGCACACGAGGGTGCGATGTTTTTTTCCAGAATAAAAAAGTTCAAAAAAGGCAAAACATGATTTTTGGACATATTGGAGTGTATTGGGTGCGTTCGTGTCAAAAACTCACTTCGTGGTTCGCGCGGCGAAGTTTTGTCAATTAATGCCAATATTGGTATATATTGGCCCACACAGGTGCGATGTTTTTGACCGGAATGACAAAGTTAAAAAAGCACCACAACATGATTTTTAGACATATTGGAGTGTATTTGGTGCGTTCGTGGCAAAAACTCACTTCGTGATTCGTGCGGCGAACTTTTGTCAATAAATGCCAATATTGGCACACGAGGGTGCGATGCTTTTGGCCGGAATTAAAAAGTTCAAAAAGCCAAGACATGAATTTTTGGACATATTGGAGTGTATTTGGTGCGTTCGTGGCAAAAACTCACTTCGTGATTCGTGCGGCGAACTTTTGTCAATAAATGCCAATATTGGCACACGAGGGTGCGATGTTTTTTTCCAGAATAAAAAAGTTCAAAAAAGGCAAAACATGATTTTTGGACATATTGGAGTGTATTGGGTGCGTTCGTGTCAAAAACTCACTTCGTGGTTCGCGCGGCGAAGTTTTGTCAATTAATGCCAATATTGGTATATATTGGCCCACACAGGTGCGATGTTTTTGACCGGAATGACAAAGTTAAAAAAGCACCACAACATGATTTTTAGACATATTGGAGTGTATTTGGTGCGTTCGTGGCAAAAACTCACTTCGTGATTCGTTGCGGCGAACTTTTGTCAATAAATGCCAATATTGGCACACGAGGGTGCGATGTTTTTTTCCAGAATAAAAAGTTCAAAAAAGGCAAAACATGATTTTTGGACATATTGGAGTGTATTGGGTGCGTTCGTGTCAAAAACTCACTTCGTGGTTCGCGCGGCGAAGTTTTGTCAATTAATGCCAATATTGGTATATATTGGCCCACACAGGTGCGATGTTTTTGACCGGAATGACAAAGTTAAAAAAGCACCACAACATGATTTTTAGACATATTGGAGTGTATTTGGTGCGTTCGTGGCAAAAACTCACTTCGTGATTCGTGCGGCGAACTTTTGTCAATAAATGCCAATATTGGCACACGAGGGTGCGATGCTTTTGGCCGGAATTAAAAAGTTCAAAAAAGCCAAGACATGAATTTTTGGACATATTGGAGTGTATTTGGTGCGTTCGTGGCAAAAACTCACTTCGTCATTCGTGCGGCGAACTTTTGTCAATAAATGCCAATATTGGCACACGAGGGTGCGATGTTTTTTTCCAGAATAAAAAGTTCAAAAAAGGCAAAACATGATTTTTGGACATATTGGAGTGTATTGGGTGCGTTCGTGTCAAAAACTCACTTCGTGGTTCGCGCGGCGAAGTTTTGTCAATTAATGCCAATATTGGTATATATTGGCCCACACAGGTGCGATGTTTTTGACCGGAATGACAAAGTTAAAAAAGCACCACAACATGATTTTTAGACATATTGGAGTGTATTTGGTGCGTTCGTGGCAAAAACTCACTTCGTGATTCGTGCGGCGAACTTTTGTCAATAAATGCCAATATTGGCACACGAGGGTGCGATGTTTTTTTCCAGAATAAAAAAGTTCAAAAAAGGCAAAACATGATTTTTGGACATATTGGAGTGTATTGGGTGCGTTCGTGTCAAAAACTCACTTCGTGGTTCGCGCGGCGAAGTTTTGTCAATTAATGCCAATATTGGTATATATTGGCCCACACAGGTGCGATGTTTTTGACCGGAATGACAAAGTTAAAAAAGCACCACAACATGATTTTTAGACATATTGGAGTGTATTTGGTGCGTTCGTGGCAAAAACTCACTTCGTGATTCGTGCGGCGAACTTTTGTCAATAAATGCCAATATTGGCACACGAGGGTGCGATGCTTTTTGCCGGAATAAAAAGTTCAAAAAAGCCAAACATGAATTTTTGGACATATTGGAGTGTATTTGGTGCGTTCGTGGCAAAAACTCACTTCGTGATTCGTGCGGCGAACTTTTGTCAATAAATGCCATAGTTGGCACACGAGGGTGCGATGTTTTTTTCCTAGAATCAAAAAGTTCAAAAAAGGCCAAACATGATTTTTGGACATATTGGAGTGTATTGGGTGCGTTCGTGTCAAAAACTCACTTCGTGGTTCGCGCGGCGAAGTTTTGTCAATTAATGCCAATATTGGTATATATTGGCCCACACAGGTGCGATGTTTTTGACCGGAATGACAAAGTTAAAAAAGCACCACAACATGATTTTTAGACATATTGGAGTGTATTTGGTGCGTTCGTGGCAAAAACTCACTTCGTGATTCGTGCGGCGAACTTTTGTCAATAAATGCCAATATTGGCACACGAGGGTGCGATGTTTTTTTGCAGAATAAAAAAGTTCAAAAAAGGCAAAACATGATTTTTGGACATATTGGAGTGTATTGGGTGCGTTCGTGTCAAAAACTCACTTCGTGGTTCGCGCGGCGAAGTTTTGTCAATTAATGCCAATAATGGTATATATTGGCCCACACAGGTGCGATGTTTTTGACCGGAATGACAAAGTTAAAAAAGCACCACAACATGATTTTTAGACATATTGGAGTGTATTTGGTGCGTTCGTGGCAAAAACTCACTTCGTGATTCGTGCGGCGAACTTTTGTCAATAAATGCCAATATTGGCACACGAGGGTGCGATGCTTTTTTGCCAGGAATAAAAAGTTCAAAAAAGCCAAGACATGATTTTTGGACATATTGGAGTGTATTGGGTGCGTTCGTGGCAAAAACTCACCTTCGTGATTCGCGCGGCGAACTTTTGTCAATTAATGCCATAGTTGGCACACGAGGGTGCGATGTTTTTTACTAGAATCAAAAAGTTCAAAAAAGCCAGAACATGATTTTTGGACATATTGGAGTGTATTGGGTGCGTTCGTGTCAAAAACTCACTTCGTGGTTCGCGCGGCGAAGTTTTGTCAATTAATGCCAATATTGGTATATATTGGCCCACACAGGTGCGATGTTTTTGACCGGAATGACAAAGTTAAAAAAGCACCACAACATGATTTTTAGACATATTGGAGTGTATTTGGTGCGTTCGTGGCAAAAACTCACTTCGTGATTCGTGCGGCGAACTTTTGTCAATAAATGCCAATATTGGCACACGAGGGTGCGATGTTTTTTTGCAGAATAAAAAAGTTCAAAAAAGGCAAAACATGATTTTTGGACATATTGGAGTGTATTGGGTGCGTTCGTGTCAAAAACTCACTTCGTGGTTCGCGCGGCGAAGTTTTGTCAATTAATGACAATAATGGTATATATTGGCCCACACAGGTGCGATGTTTTTGACCGGAATGACAAAGTTAAAAAAGCACCACAACATGATTTTTAGACATATTGGAGTGTATTTGGTGCGTTCGTGGCAAAAACTCACTTCGTGATTCGTGCGGCGAACTTTTGTCAATAAATGCCAATATTGGCACACGAGGGTGCGATGTTTTTTTCCAGAATAAAAAAGTTCAAAAAAGGCAAAACATGATTTTTGGACATATTGGAGTGTATTGGGTGCGTTCGTGGCAAAAACACCCTTCGTGATTCGCGCGGCGAACTTTTGTCAATTAATGCCATAGTTGGCACACGAGGGTGCGATGTTTTTGACTAGAATCAAAAAGTTCAAAAAAGCCAGAACATGATTTTTGGACATATTGGAGTGTATTGGGTGCGTTCGTGTCAAAAACTCACTTCGTGGTTCGCGCGGCGAAGTTTTGTCAATTAATGCCAATATTGGTATATATTGGCCCACACAGGTGCGATGTTTTTGACCGGAATGACAAAGTTAAAAAAGCACCACAACATGATTTTTAGACATATTGGAGTGTATTTGGTGCGTTCGTGGCAAAAACTCACTTCGTGATTCGTGCGGCGAACTTTTGTCAATAAATGCCAATATTGGCACACGAGGGTGCGATGTTTTTTTCCAGAATAAAAAAGTTCAAAAAAGGCAAAACATGATTTTTGGACATATTGGAGTGTATTGGGTGCGTTCGTGTCAAAAACTCACTTCGTGGTTCGCGCGGCGAAGTTTTGTCAATTAATGCCAATATTGGTATATATTGGCCCACACAGGTGCGATGTTTTTGACCGGAATGACAAAGTTAAAAAAGCACCACAACATGATTTTTAGACATATTGGAGTGTATTTGGTGCGTTCGTGGCAAAAACTCACTTCGTGATTCGTGCGGCGAACTTTTGTCAATAAATGCCAATATTGGCACACGAGGGTGCGATGCTTTTGGCCGGAATTAAAAAGTTCAAAAAAGCCAAGACATGAATTTTTGGACATATTGGAGTGTATTTGGTGCGTTCGTGGCAAAAACTCACTTCGTCATTCGTGCGGCGAACTTTTGTCAATAAATGCCAATATTGGCACACGAGGGTGCGATGTTTTTTTCCAGAATAAAAAGTTCAAAAAAGGCAAAACATGATTTTTGGACATATTGGAGTGTATTGGGTGCGTTCGTGTCAAAAACTCACTTCGTGGTTCGCGCGGCGAAGTTTTGTCAATTAATGCCAATATTGGTATATATTGGCCCACACAGGTGCGATGTTTTTGACCGGAATGACAAAGTTAAAAAAGCACCACAACATGATTTTTAGACATATTGGAGTGTATTTGGTGCGTTCGTGGCAAAAACTCACTTCGTGATTCGTGCGGCGAACTTTTGTCAATAAATGCCAATATTGGCACACGAGGGTGCGATGTTTTTTTCCAGAATAAAAAAGTTCAAAAAAGGCAAAACATGATTTTTGGACATATTGGAGTGTATTGGGTGCGTTCGTGTCAAAAACTCACTTCGTGGTTCGCGCGGCGAAGTTTTGTCAATTAATGCCAATATTGGTATATATTGGCCCACACAGGTGCGATGTTTTTGACCGGAATGACAAAGTTAAAAAAGCACCACAACATGATTTTTAGACATATTGGAGTGTATTTGGTGCGTTCGTGGCAAAAACTCACTTCGTGATTCGTGCGGCGAACTTTTGTCAATAAATGCCAATATTGGCACACGAGGGTGCGATGCTTTTGGCCGGAATTAAAAAGTTCAAAAAAGCCAAGACATGAATTTTTGGACATATTGGAGTGTATTTGGTGCGTTCGTGGCAAAAACTCACTTCGTCATTCGTGCGGCGAACTTTTGTCAATAAATGCCAATATTGGCACACGAGGGTGCGATGTTTTTTTCCAGAATAAAAAGTTCAAAAAAGGCAAAACATGATTTTTGGACATATTGGAGTGTATTGGGTGCGTTCGTGTCAAAAACTCACTTCGTGGTTCGCGCGGCGAAGTTTTGTCAATTAATGCCAATATTGGTATATATTGGCCCACACAGGTGCGATGTTTTTGACCGGAATGACAAAGTTAAAAAAGCACCACAACATGATTTTTAGACATATTGGAGTGTATTTGGTGCGTTCGTGGCAAAAACTCACTTCGTGATTCGTGCGGCGAACTTTTGTCAATAAATGCCAATATTGGCACACGAGGGTGCGATGCTTTTTGGCCGGAATTAAAAAGTTCAAAAAGCCAAGACATGAATTTTTGGACATATTGGAGTGTATTTGGTGCGTTCGTGGCAAAAACTCACTTCGTCATTCGTGCGGCGAACTTTTGTCAATAAATGCCAATATTGGCACACGAGGGTGCGATGTTTTTTTCCAGAATAAAAAAGTTCAAAAAAGGCAAAACATGATTTTTGGACATATTGGAGTGTATTGGGTGCGTTCGTGTCAAAAACTCACTTCGTGGTTCGCGCGGCGAAGTTTTGTCAATTAATGCCAATATTGGTATATATTGGCCCACACAGGTGCGATGTTTTTGACCGGAATGACAAAGTTAAAAAAGCACCACAACATGATTTTTAGACATATTGGAGTGTATTTGGTGCGTTCGTGGCAAAAACTCACTTCGTGATTCGTGCGGCGAACTTTTGTCAATAAATGCCAATATTGGCACACGAGGGTGCGATGCTTTTTGGCCGGAATTAAAAAGTTCAAAAAAGCCAAGACATGAATTTTTGGACATATTGGAGTGTATTGGTGCGTTCGTGGCAAAAACTCACCTTCGTGATTCGTGCGGCGAACTTTTGTCAATAATGCCATAGTTGGCACACGAGGGTGCGATGTTTTTTGCCTAGAATCAAAAAGTTCAAAAAAGCCAGAACATGATTTTTGGACATATTGGAGTGTATTGGGTGCGTTCGTGTCAAAAACTCACTTCGTGGTTCGCGCGGCGAAGTTTTGTCAATTAATGCCAATATTGGTATATATTGGCCCACACAGGTGCGATGTTTTTGACCGGAATGACAAAGTTAAAAAAGCACCACAACATGATTTTTAGACATATTGGAGTGTATTTGGTGCGTTCGTGGCAAAAACTCACTTCGTGATTCGTGCGGCGAACTTTTGTCAATAAATGCCAATATTGGCACACGAGGGTGCGATGTTTTTTTGCAGAATAAAAAAGTTCAAAAAAGGCAAAACATGATTTTTGGACATATTGGAGTGTATTGGGTGCGTTCGTGTCAAAAACTCACTTCGTGGTTCGCGCGGCGAAGTTTTGTCAATTAATGCCAATATGGTATATATTGGCCCACACAGGTGCGATGTTTTTGACCGGAATGACAAAGTTAAAAAAGCACCACAACATGATTTTTAGACATATTGGAGTGTATTTGGTGCGTTCGTGGCAAAAACTCACTTCGTGATTCGTGCGGCGAACTTTTGTCAATAAATGCCAATATTGGCACACGAGGGTGCGATGCTTTTTGGCCGGAATAAAAAGTTCAAAAAAGCCAAGACATGAATTTTTGGACATATTGGAGTGTATTTGGTGCGTTCGTGGCAAAAACTCACTTCGTGATTCGTCGCGGCGAACTTTTGTCAATAATGCCAATATTGGCACACGAGGGTGCGATGTTTTTTTCCAGAATAAAAAAGTTCAAAAAAGGCAAAACATGATTTTTGGACATATTGGAGTGTATTGGGTGCGTTCGTGTCAAAAACTCACTTCGTGGTTCGCGCGGCGAAGTTTTGTCAATTAATGCCAATATTGGTATATATTGGCCCACACAGGTGCGATGTTTTTGACCGGAATGACAAAGTTAAAAAAGCACCACAACATGATTTTTAGACATATTGGAGTGTATTTGGTGCGTTCGTGGCAAAAACTCACTTCGTGATTCGTGCGGCGAACTTTTGTCAATAAATGCCAATATTGGCACACGAGGGTGCGATGTTTTTTTGCAGAATAAAAAAGTTCAAAAAAGGCAAAACATGATTTTTGGACATATTGGAGTGTATTGGGTGCGTTCGTGTCAAAAACTCACTTCGTGGTTCGCGCGGCGAAGTTTTGTCAATTAATGACAATAATGGTATATATTGGCCCACACAGGTGCGATGTTTTTGACCGGAATGACAAAGTTAAAAAAGCACCACAACATGATTTTTAGACATATTGGAGTGTATTTGGTGCGTTCGTGGCAAAAACTCACTTCGTGATTCGTGCGGCGAACTTTTGTCAATAAATGCCAATATTGGCACACGAGGGTGCGATGTTTTTTTCCAGAATAAAAAGTTCAAAAAAGGCAAAACATGATTTTTGGACATATTGGAGTGTATTGGGTGCGTTCGTGGCAAAAACACCCTTCGTGATTCGCGCGGCGAACTTTTGTCAATTAATGCCATAGTTGGCACACGAGGGTGCGATGTTTTTTGACTAGAATCAAAAAGTTCAAAAAAGCCAGAACATGATTTTTGGACATATTGGAGTGTATTGGGTGCGTTCGTGTCAAAAACTCACTTCGTGGTTCGCGCGGCGAAGTTTTGTCAATTAATGCCAATATTGGTATATATTGGCCCACACAGGTGCGATGTTTTTGACCGGAATGACAAAGTTAAAAAGCACCACAACATGATTTTTAGACATATTGGAGTGTATTTGGTGCGTTCGTGGCAAAAACTCACTTCGTGATTCGTGCGGCGAACTTTTGTCAATAAATGCCAATATTGGCACACGAGGGTGCGATGTTTTTTTGCAGAATAAAAAAGTTCAAAAAAGGCAAAACATGATTTTTGGACATATTGGAGTGTATTGGGTGCGTTCGTGTCAAAAACTCACTTCGTGGTTCGCGCGGCGAAGTTTTGTCAATTAATGACAATAATGGTATATATTGGCCCACACAGGTGCGATGTTTTTGACCGGAATGACAAAGTTAAAAAAGCACCACAACATGATTTTTAGACATATTGGAGTGTATTTGGTGCGTTCGTGGCAAAAACTCACTTCGTGATTCGTGCGGCGAACTTTTGTCAATAAATGCCAATATTGGCACACGAGGGTGCGATGTTTTTTTCCAGAATAAAAAGTTCAAAAAAGGCAAAACATGATTTTTGGACATATTGGAGTGTATTGGGTGCGTTCGTGGCAAAAACACCCTTCGTGATTCGCGCGGCGAACTTTTGTCAATTAATGCCATAGTTGGCACACGAGGGTGCGATGTTTTTTGACTAGAATCAAAAAGTTCAAAAAAGCCAGAACATGATTTTTGGACATATTGGAGTGTATTGGGTGCGTTCGTGTCAAAAACTCACTTCGTGGTTCGCGCGGCGAAGTTTTGTCAATTAATGCCAATATTGGTATATATTGGCCCACACAGGTGCGATGTTTTTGACCGGAATGACAAAGTTAAAAAAGCACCACAACATGATTTTTAGACATATTGGAGTGTATTTGGTGCGTTCGTGGCAAAAACTCACTTCGTGATTCGTGCGGCGAACTTTTGTCAATAAATGCCAATATTGGCACACGAGGGTGCGATGTTTTTTTGCAGAATAAAAAAGTTCAAAAAAGGCAAAACATGATTTTTGGACATATTGGAGTGTATTGGGTGCGTTCGTGTCAAAAACTCACTTCGTGGTTCGCGCGGCGAAGTTTTGTCAATTAATGACAATAATGGTATATATTGGCCCACACAGGTGCGATGTTTTTGACCGGAATGACAAAGTTAAAAAAGCACCACAACATGATTTTTAGACATATTGGAGTGTATTTGGTGCGTTCGTGGCAAAAACTCACTTCGTGATTCGTGCGGCGAACTTTTGTCAATAAATGCCAATATTGGCACACGAGGGTGCGATGTTTTTTTCCAGAATAAAAAGTTCAAAAAAGGCAAAACATGATTTTTGGACATATTGGAGTGTATTGGGTGCGTTCGTGGCAAAAACACCCTTCGTGATTCGCGCGGCGAACTTTTGTCAATTAATGCCATAGTTGGCACACGAGGGTGCGATGTTTTTGACTAGAATCAAAAAGTTCAAAAAAGCCAGAACATGATTTTTGGACATATTGGAGTGTATTGGGTGCGTTCGTGTCAAAAACTCACTTCGTGGTTCGCGCGGCGAAGTTTTGTCAATTAATGCCAATATTGGTATATATTGGCCCACACAGGTGCGATGTTTTTGACCGGAATGACAAAGTTAAAAAAGCACCACAACATGATTTTTAGACATATTGGAGTGTATTTGGTGCGTTCGTGGCAAAAACTCACTTCGTGATTCGTGCGGCGAACTTTTGTCAATAAATGCCAATATTGGCACACGAGGGTGCGATGCTTTTGGCCGGAATTAAAAAGTTCAAAAAAGCCAAGACATGAATTTTTGGACATATTGGAGTGTATTTGGTGCGTTCGTGGCAAAAACTCACTTCGTCATTCGTGCGGCGAACTTTTGTCAATAAATGCCAATATTGGCACACGAGGGTGCGATGTTTTTTTCCAGAATAAAAAAGTTCAAAAAAGGCAAAACATCATTTTTGGACATATTGGAGTGTATTGGGTGCGTTCGTGTCAAAAACTCACTTCGTGGTTCGCGCGGCGAAGTTTTGTCAATTAATTCCAATATTGGTATATATTGGCCCACACAGGTGCGATGTTTTTGACCGGAATGACAAAGTTAAAAAAGCACCACAACATGATTTTAGACATATTGGAGTGTATTTGGTGCGTTCGTGGCAAAAACTCACTTCGTGATTCGTGCGGCGAACTTTTGTCAATAAATGCCAATATTGGCACACGAGGGTGCGATGCTTTTGGCCGGAATTAAAAAGTTCAAAAAAGCCAAGACATGAATTTTTGGACATATTGGAGTGTATTTGGTGCGTTCGTGGCAAAAACTCACTTCGTCATTCGTGCGACGAACTTTTGTCAATAAATGCCAATATTGGCACACGAGGGTGCGATGTTTTTTTCCAGAATAGAAAAGTTCAAAAAAGGCAAAACATCATTTTTGGACATATTGGAGTGTATTGGGTGCGTTCGTGTCAAAAACTCACTTCGTGGTTCGCGCGGCGAAGTTTTGTCAATTAATTCCAATATTGGTATATATTGGCCCACACAGGTGCGATGTTTTTGACCGGAATGAAAAAGTTAAAAAAGCACCACAACATGATTTTTAGACATATTGGAGTGTATTGGGTGCGTTCGTGGCAAAAACACCCTTCGTGATTCGCGCGGCGAACTTTTGTCAATTAATGCCATAGTTGGCACACGAGGGTGCGATGTTTTTGACTAGAATCAAAAAGTTCAAAAAAGCCAGAACATGATTTTTGGACATATTGGATTGTATTTGGTGCGTTCGTGGCAAAAACTCACTTCGTAATTCGTGCGGCGAACTTTTGTCAATAAATGCCAATATTGGCACACGAGGGTGCGATGTTTTTTTCCAGAATAAAAAAGTTCAAAAAAGGCAAAACATGATTTTTGGACATATTGGAGTGTATTGGGTGCGTTCGTGTCAAAAACTCACTTCGTCGTTCGCGCGGCGAAGTTTTGTCAATTAATGCCAATATTGGTATATATTGGCCCACACAGGTGCGATGTTTTTGACCGGAATGACAAAGTTAAAAAAGCACCACAACATGATTTTTAGACATATTGGAGTGTATTTGGTGCGTTCGTGGCAAAAACTCACTTCGTGATTCGTGCGGCGAACTTTTGTCAATAAATGCCAATATTGGCACACGAGGGTGCGATGCTTTTGGCCGGAATTAAAAAGTTCAAAAAAGCCAAGACATGAATTTTTGGACATATTGGAGTGTATTTGGTGCGTTCGTGGCAAAAACTCACTTCGTCATTCGTGCGGCGAACTTTTGTCAATAAATGCCAATATTGGCACACGAGGGTGCGATGTTTTTTTCCAGAATAAAAAAGTTCAAAAAAGGCAAAACATCATTTTTGGACATATTGGAGTGTATTGGGTGCGTTCGTGTCAAAAACTCACTTCGTGGTTCGCGCGGCGAAGTTTTGTCAATTAATGCCAATATTGGTATATATTGGCCCACACAGGTGCGATGTTTTTGACCGGAATGACAAAGTTAAAAAAGCACCACAACATGATTTTTAGACATATTGGAGTGTATTTGGTGCGTTCGTGGCAAAAACTCACTTCGTGATTCGTGCGGCGAACTTTTGTCAATAAATGCCAATATTGGCACACGAGGGTGCGATGTTTTTTTGCAGAATAAAAAAGTTCAAAAAAGGCAAAACATGATTTTTGGACATATTGGAGTGTATTGGGTGCGTTCGTGTCAAAAACTCACTTCGTGGTTCGCGCGGCGAAGTTTTGTCAATTAATGCCAATATTGGTATATATTGGCCCACACAGGTGCGATGTTTTTGACCGGAATGACAAAGTTAAAAAAGCACCACAACATGATTTTTAGACATATTGGAGTGTATTTGGTGCGTTCGTGGCAAAAACTCACTTCGTGATTCGTGCGGCGAACTTTTGTCAATAAATGCCAATATTGGCACACGAGGGTGCGATGTTTTTGTCCAGAATTAAAAAGTTCAAAAAAGGCCAAGACATGAATTTTTGGACATATTGGAGTGTATTGGTGCGTTCGTGGCAAAACACTCACTTCGTGATTCGCTGCGGCGAACTTTTGTCAATTAATGCCATAGTTGGCACACGAGGGTGCGATGTTTTTTGACTAGAATCAAAAAGTTCAAAAAAGCCAGAACATGATTTTTGGACATATTGGAGTGTATTGGGTGCGTTCGTGTCAAAAACTCACTTCGTGGTTCGCGCGGCGAAGTTTTGTCAATTAATGCCAATATTGGTATATATTGGCCCACACAGGTGCGATGTTTTTGACCGGAATGACAAAGTTAAAAAAGCACCACAACATGATTTTTAGACATATTGGAGTGTATTTGGTGCGTTCGTGGCAAAAACTCACTTCGTGATTCGTGCGGCGAACTTTTGTCAATAAATGCCAATATTGGCACACGAGGGTGCGATGTTTTTTTGCAGAATAAAAAAGTTCAAAAAAGGCAAAACATGATTTTTGGACATATTGGAGTGTATTGGGTGCGTTCGTGTCAAAAACTCACTTCGTGGTTCGCGCGGCGAAGTTTTGTCAATTAATGACAATAATGGTATATATTGGCCCACACAGGTGCGATGTTTTTGACCGGAATGACAAAGTTAAAAAAGCACCACAACATGATTTTTAGACATATTGGAGTGTATTTGGTGCGTTCGTGGCAAAAACTCACTTCGTGATTCGTGCGGCGAACTTTTGTCAATAAATGCCAATATTGGCACACGAGGGTGCGATGTTTTTTTCCAGAATAAAAAGTTCAAAAAAGGCAAAACATGATTTTTGGACATATTGGAGTGTATTGGGTGCGTTCGTGGCAAAAACACCCTTCGTGATTCGCGCGGCGAACTTTTGTCAATTAATGCCATAGTTGGCACACGAGGGTGCGATGTTTTTGACTAGAATCAAAAAGTTCAAAAAAGCCAGAACATGATTTTTGGACATATTGGAGTGTATTGGGTGCGTTCGTGTCAAAAACTCACTTCGTGGTTCGCGCGGCGAAGTTTTGTCAATTAATGCCAATATTGGTATATATTGGCCCACACAGGTGCGATGTTTTTGACCGGAATGACAAAGTTAAAAAAGCACCACAACATGATTTTTAGACATATTGGAGTGTATTTGGTGCGTTCGTGGCAAAAACTCACTTCGTGATTCGTGCGGCGAACTTTTGTCAATAAATGCCAATATTGGCACACGAGGGTGCGATGTTTTTTTGCAGAATAAAAAAGTTCAAAAAAGGCAAAACATGATTTTTGGACATATTGGAGTGTATTGGGTGCGTTCGTGTCAAAAACTCACTTCGTGGTTCGCGCGGCGAAGTTTTGTCAATTAATGACAATAATGGTATATATTGGCCCACACAGGTGCGATGTTTTTGACCGGAATGACAAAGTTAAAAAAGCACCACAACATGATTTTTAGACATATTGGAGTGTATTTGGTGCGTTCGTGGCAAAAACTCACTTCGTGATTCGTGCGGCGAACTTTTGTCAATAAATGCCAATATTGGCACACGAGGGTGCGATGTTTTTTTCCAGAATAAAAAGTTCAAAAAAGGCCAAAACATGATTTTTGGACATATTGGAGTGTATTGGGTGCGTTCGTGGCAAAAACACCCTTCGTGATTCGCGCGGCGAACTTTTGTCAATTAATGCCATAGTTGGCACACGAGGGTGCGATGTTTTTGACTAGAATCAAAAAGTTCAAAAAAGCCAGAACATGATTTTTGGACATATTGGAGTGTATTGGGTGCGTTCGTGTCAAAAACTCACTTCGTGGTTCGCGCGGCGAAGTTTTGTCAATTAATGCCAATATTGGTATATATTGGCCCACACAGGTGCGATGTTTTTGACCGGAATGACAAAGTTAACAAAGCACCACAACATGATTTTTAGACATATTGGAGTGTATTTGGTGCGTTCGTGGCAAAAACTCACTTCGTGATTCGTGCGGCGAACTTTTGTCAATAATGCCAATATTGGCACACGAGGGTGCGATGTTTTTTTGCAGAATAAAAAGTTCAAAAAGGCCAAAACATGATTTTTGGACATATTGGAGTGTATTGGGTGCGTTCGTGTCAAAAACTCACTTCGTGGTTCGCGCGGCGAAGTTTTGTCAATTAATGCCAATAATGGTATATATGGCCCACACAGGTGCGATTGTTTTTGACCGGAATGACAAAGTTAAAAAGCACCACAACATGATTTTTAGACATATTGGAGTGTATTTGGTGCGTTCGTGGCAAAAACTCACTTCGTGATTCGTGCGGCGAACTTTTGTCAATAAATGCCAATATGGCACACGAGGGTGCGATGCCTTTTGGACCGGAATCAAAAAGTTCAAAAAAGCCAAACATGATTTTTGGACATATTGGAGTGTATTTGGTGCGTTCGTGGCCAAAAACTCACTTCGTGATTCGGCGGCGAACTTTTGTCAATAAATGCCAATTTGGCACACGAGGGTGCGATGTTTTTTACCGGAATCAAAAAGTTCAAAAAAGCCAAAACATGATTTTGGACATATGGAGTGTAATTGGGCTGCGTTCGTGTCAAAAACTCACTTCGTGGTTCGCGCGGCGAAGTTTTGTCAATTAATGCCAATATTGGTATATATGGCCCACACAGGTGCGATGTTTTTGACCGGAATGAAAAAGTTAAAAAGCACCACACATGATTTTAGACATATGGAGTGTATTGGTGCGTTGTGGCAAAAACCTCACTTCGTGATTCGCGCGGCGAACTTTGTCAATAATGCCCATATTGGCACACGAGGGTGCAGATGTTTTTTTGCAGAATAAAAAAGTTCAAAAA